>NW_027142900.1:0-118460 GCF_026170545.1 Melanerpes formicivorus
AGCCTGTATCTCAGCACAGGAATAAGGTAGGGAAGAATTCTAAGGCTCATTTTGACTGCCTCCAGAAGTTAGATCAGATGGCAAATTGGATTTGGTGCTAGGTCTTTCCCTTTAGGTTTTACCCCAACAATGTTTTCATTAGTTTCGCTCACTCTCGAAATCAAGCATTTTACAGCAGGTTGGAGCAGCCTGTATCTCAGCACAGGAATAAGGTAGGGAAGAATTCTAAGGCTCATTTTGACTGCCTCCAGAAGTTAGATCAGATGGCAAATTGGATTTGGTGCTAGGTCTTTCCCTTTAGGTTTTACCCCAACAATGTTTTCATTAGTTTCGCTCACTCTCGAAATCAAGCATTTTACAGCAGGTTGGAGCAGCCTGTATCTCAGCACAGGAATAAGGTAGGGAAGAATTCTAAGGCTCATTTTGACTGCCTCCAGAAGTTAGATCAGATGGCAAATTGGATTTGGTGCTAGGTCTTTCCCTTTAGGTTTTACCCCAACAATGTTTTCATTAGTTTCGCTCACTCTCGAAATCAAGCATTTTACAGCAGGTTGGAGCAGCCTGTATCTCAGCACAGGAATAAGGTAGGGAAGAATTCTAAGGCTCATTTTGACTGCCTCCAGAAGTTAGATCAGATGGCAAATTGGATTTGGTGCTAGGTCTTTCCCTTTAGGTTTTACCCCAACAATGTTTTCATTAGTTTCGCTCACTCTCGAAATCAAGCATTTTACAGCAGGTTGGAGCAGCCTGTATCTCAGCACAGGAATAAGGTAGGGAAGAATTCTAAGGCTCATTTTGACTGCCTCCAGAAGTTAGATCAGATGGCAAATTGGATTTGGTGCTAGGTCTTTCCCTTTAGGTTTTACCCCAACAATGTTTTCATTAGTTTCGCTCACTCTCGAAATCAAGCATTTTACAGCAGGTTGGAGCAGCCTGTATCTCAGCACAGGAATAAGGTAGGGAAGAATTCTAAGGCTCATTTTGACTGCCTCCAGAAGTTAGATCAGATGGCAAATTGGATTTGGTGCTAGGTCTTTCCCTTTAGGTTTTACCCCAACAATGTTTTCATTAGTTTCGCTCACTCTCGAAATCAAGCATTTTACAGCAGGTTGGAGCAGCCTGTATCTCAGCACAGGAATAAGGTAGGGAAGAATTCTAAGGCTCATTTTGACTGCCTCCAGAAGTTAGATCAGATGGCAAATTGGATTTGGTGCTAGGTCTTTCCCTTTAGGTTTTACCCCAACAATGTTTTCATTAGTTTCGCTCACTCTCGAAATCAAGCATTTTACAGCAGGTTGGAGCAGCCTGTATCTCAGCACAGGAATAAGGTAGGGAAGAATTCTAAGGCTCATTTTGACTGCCTCCAGAAGTTAGATCAGATGGCAAATTGGATTTGGTGCTAGGTCTTTCCCTTTAGGTTTTACCCCAACAATGTTTTCATTAGTTTCGCTCACTCTCGAAATCAAGCATTTTACAGCAGGTTGGAGCAGCCTGTATCTCAGCACAGGAATAAGGTAGGGAAGAATTCTAAGGCTCATTTTGACTGCCTCCAGAAGTTAGATCAGATGGCAAATTGGATTTGGTGCTAGGTCTTTCCCTTTAGGTTTTACCCCAACAATGTTTTCATTAGTTTCGCTCACTCTCGAAATCAAGCATTTTACAGCTAGGTTGGAGCAGCCTGTATCTCAGCACAGGAATAAGGTAGGGAAGAATTCTAAGGCTCATTTTGACTGCCTCCAGAAGTTAGATCAGATGGCAAATTGGATTTGGTGCTAGGTCTTTCCCTTTAGGTTTTACCCCAACAATGTTTTCATTAGTTTCGCTCACTCTCGAAATCAAGCATTTTACAGCAGGTTGGAGCAGCCTGTATCTCAGCACAGGAATAAGGTAGGGAAGAATTCTAAGGCTCATTTTGACTGCCTCCAGAAGTTAGATCAGATGGCAAATTGGATTTGGTGCTAGGTCTTTCCCTTTAGGTTTTACCCCAACAATGTTTTCATTAGTTTCGCTCACTCTCGAAATCAAGCATTTTACAGCAGGTTGGAGCAGCCTGTATCTCAGCACAGGAATAAGGTAGGGAAGAATTCTAAGGCTCATTTTGACTGCCTCCAGAAGTTAGATCAGATGGCAAATTGGATTTGGTGCTAGGTCTTTCCCTTTAGGTTTTACCCCAACAATGTTTTCATTAGTTTCGCTCACTCTCGAAATCAAGCATTTTACAGCAGGTTGGAGCAGCCTGTATCTCAGCACAGGAATAAGGTAGGGAAGAATTCTAAGGCTCATTTTGACTGCCTCCAGAAGTTAGATCAGATGGCAAATTGGATTTGGTGCTAGGTCTTTCCCTTTAGGTTTTACCCCAACAATGTTTTCATTAGTTTCGCTCACTCTCGAAATCAAGCATTTTACAGCAGGTTGGAGCAGCCTGTATCTCAGCACAGGAATAAGGTAGGGAAGAATTCTAAGGCTCATTTTGACTGCCTCCAGAAGTTAGATCAGATGGCAAATTGGATTTGGTGCTAGGTCTTTCCCTTTAGGTTTTACCCCAACAATGTTTTCATTAGTTTCGCTCACTCTCGAAATCAAGCATTTTACAGCAGGTTGGAGCAGCCTGTATCTCAGCACAGGAATAAGGTAGGGAAGAATTCTAAGGCTCATTTTGACTGCCTCCAGAAGTTAGATCAGATGGCAAATTGGATTTGGTGCTAGGTCTTTCCCTTTAGGTTTTACCCCAACAATGTTTTCATTAGTTTCGCTCACTCTCGAAATCAAGCATTTTACAGCAGGTTGGAGCAGCCTGTATCTCAGCACAGGAATAAGGTAGGGAAGAATTCTAAGGCTCATTTTGACTGCCTCCAGAAGTTAGATCAGATGGCAAATTGGATTTGGTGCTAGGTCTTTCCCTTTAGGTTTTACCCCAACAATGTTTTCATTAGTTTCGCTCACTCTCGAAATCAAGCATTTTACAGCAGGTTGGAGCAGCCTGTATCTCAGCACAGGAATAAGGTAGGGAAGAATTCTAAGGATCATTTTGACTGCCTCCAGAAGTTAGATCAGATGGCAAATTGGATTTGGTGCTAGGTCTTTCCCTTTAGGTTTTACCCCAACAATGTTTTCATTAGTTTCGCTCACTCTCGAAATCAAGCATTTTACAGCAGGTTGGAGCAGCCTGTATCTCAGCACAGGAATAAGGTAGGGAAGAATTCTAAGGCTCATTTTGACTGCCTCCAGAAGTTAGATCAGATGGCAAATTGGATTTGGTGCTAGGTCTTTCCCTTTAGGTTTTACCCCAACAATGTTTTCATTAGTTTCGCTCACTCTCGAAATCAAGCATTTTACAGCAGGTTGGAGCAGCCTGTATCTCAGCACAGGAATAAGGTAGGGAAGAATTCTAAGGATCATTTTGACTGCCTCCAGAAGTTAGATCAGATGGCAAATTGGATTTGGTGCTAGGTCTTTCCCTTTAGGTTTTACCCCAACAATGTTTTCATTAGTTTCGCTCACTCTCGAAATCAAGCATTTTACAGCAGGTTGGAGCAGCCTGTATCTCAGCACAGGAATAAGGTAGGGAAGAATTCTAAGGCTCATTTTGACTGCCTCCAGAAGTTAGATCAGATGGCAAATTGGATTTGGTGCTAGGTCTTTCCCTTTAGGTTTTACCCCAACAATGTTTTCATTAGTTTCGCTCACTCTCGAAATCAAGCATTTTACAGCAGGTTGGAGCAGCCTGTATCTCAGCACAGGAATAAGGTAGGGAAGAATTCTAAGGATCATTTTGACTGCCTCCAGAAGTTAGATCAGATGGCAAATTGGATTTGGTGCTAGGTCTTTCCCTTTAGGTTTTACCCCAACAATGTTTTCATTAGTTTCGCTCACTCTCGAAATCAAGCATTTTACAGCAGGTTGGAGCAGCCTGTATCTCAGCACAGGAATAAGGTAGGGAAGAATTCTAAGGCTCATTTTGACTGCCTCCAGAAGTTAGATCAGATGGCAAATTGGATTTGGTGCTAGGTCTTTCCCTTTAGGTTTTACCCCAACAATGTTTTCATTAGTTTCGCTCACTCTCGAAATCAAGCATTTTACAGCAGGTTGGAGCAGCCTGTATCTCAGCACAGGAATAAGGTAGGGAAGAATTCTAAGGATCATTTTGACTGCCTCCAGAAGTTAGATCAGATGGCAAATTGGATTTGGTGCTAGGTCTTTCCCTTTAGGTTTTACCCCAACAATGTTTTCATTAGTTTCGCTCACTCTCGAAATCAAGCATTTTACAGCAGGTTGGAGCAGCCTGTATCTCAGCACAGGAATAAGGTAGGGAAGAATTCTAAGGCTCATTTTGACTGCCTCCAGAAGTTAGATCAGATGGCAAATTGGATTTGGTGCTAGGTCTTTCCCTTTAGGTTTTACCCCAACAATGTTTTCATTAGTTTCGCTCACTCTCGAAATCAAGCATTTTACAGCAGGTTGGAGCAGCCTGTATCTCAGCACAGGAATAAGGTAGGGAAGAATTCTAAGGATCATTTTGACTGCCTCCAGAAGTTAGATCAGATGGCAAATTGGATTTGGTGCTAGGTCTTTCCCTTTAGGTTTTACCCCAACAATGTTTTCATTAGTTTCGCTCACTCTCGAAATCAAGCATTTTACAGCAGGTTGGAGCAGCCTGTATCTCAGCACAGGAATAAGGTAGGGAAGAATTCTAAGGATCATTTTGACTGCCTCCAGAAGTTAGATCAGATGGCAAATTGGATTTGGTGCTAGGTCTTTCCCTTTAGGTTTTACCCCAACAATGTTTTCATTAGTTTCGCTCACTCTCGAAATCAAGCATTTTACAGCAGGTTGGAGCAGCCTGTATCTCAGCACAGGAATAAGGTAGGGAAGAATTCTAAGGCTCATTTTGACTGCCTCCAGAAGTTAGATCAGATGGCAAATTGGATTTGGTGCTAGGTCTTTCCCTTTAGGTTTTACCCCAACAATGTTTTCATTAGTTTCGCTCACTCTCGAAATCAAGCATTTTACAGCAGGTTGGAGCAGCCTGTATCTCAGCACAGGAATAAGGTAGGGAAGAATTCTAAGGATCATTTTGACTGCCTCCAGAAGTTAGATCAGATGGCAAATTGGATTTGGTGCTAGGTCTTTCCCTTTAGGTTTTACCCCAACAATGTTTTCATTAGTTTCGCTCACTCTCGAAATCAAGCATTTTACAGCAGGTTGGAGCAGCCTGTATCTCAGCACAGGAATAAGGTAGGGAAGAATTCTAAGGCTCATTTTGACTGCCTCCAGAAGTTAGATCAGATGGCAAATTGGATTTGGTGCTAGGTCTTTCCCTTTAGGTTTTACCCCAACAATGTTTTCATTAGTTTCGCTCACTCTCGAAATCAAGCATTTTACAGCAGGTTGGAGCAGCCTGTATCTCAGCACAGGAATAAGGTAGGGAAGAATTCTAAGGCTCATTTTGACTGCCTCCAGAAGTTAGATCAGATGGCAAATTGGATTTGGTGCTAGGTCTTTCCCTTTAGGTTTTACCCCAACAATGTTTTCATTAGTTTCGCTCACTCTCGAAATCAAGCATTTTACAGCAGGTTGGAGCAGCCTGTATCTCAGCACAGGAATAAGGTAGGGAAGAATTCTAAGGCTCATTTTGACTGCCTCCAGAAGTTAGATCAGATGGCAAATTGGATTTGGTGCTAGGTCTTTCCCTTTAGGTTTTACCCCAACAATGTTTTCATTAGTTTCGCTCACTCTCGAAATCAAGCATTTTACAGCAGGTTGGAGCAGCCTGTATCTCAGCACAGGAATAAGGTAGGGAAGAATTCTAAGGATCATTTTGACTGCCTCCAGAAGTTAGATCAGATGGCAAATTGGATTTGGTGCTAGGTCTTTCCCTTTAGGTTTTACCCCAACAATGTTTTCATTAGTTTCGCTCACTCTCGAAATCAAGCATTTTACAGCAGGTTGGAGCAGCCTGTATCTCAGCACAGGAATAAGGTAGGGAAGAATTCTAAGGCTCATTTTGACTGCCTCCAGAAGTTAGATCAGATGGCAAATTGGATTTGGTGCTAGGTCTTTCCCTTTAGGTTTTACCCCAACAATGTTTTCATTAGTTTCGCTCACTCTCGAAATCAAGCATTTTACAGCAGGTTGGAGCAGCCTGTATCTCAGCACAGGAATAAGGTAGGGAAGAATTCTAAGGATCATTTTGACTGCCTCCAGAAGTTAGATCAGATGGCAAATTGGATTTGGTGCTAGGTCTTTCCCTTTAGGTTTTACCCCAACAATGTTTTCATTAGTTTCGCTCACTCTCGAAATCAAGCATTTTACAGCAGGTTGGAGCAGCCTGTATCTCAGCACAGGAATAAGGTAGGGAAGAATTCTAAGGCTCATTTTGACTGCCTCCAGAAGTTAGATCAGATGGCAAATTGGATTTGGTGCTAGGTCTTTCCCTTTAGGTTTTACCCCAACAATGTTTTCATTAGTTTCGCTCACTCTCGAAATCAAGCATTTTACAGCAGGTTGGAGCAGCCTGTATCTCAGCACAGGAATAAGGTAGGGAAGAATTCTAAGGATCATTTTGACTGCCTCCAGAAGTTAGATCAGATGGCAAATTGGATTTGGTGCTAGGTCTTTCCCTTTAGGTTTTACCCCAACAATGTTTTCATTAGTTTCGCTCACTCTCGAAATCAAGCATTTTACAGCAGGTTGGAGCAGCCTGTATCTCAGCACAGGAATAAGGTAGGGAAGAATTCTAAGGATCATTTTGACTGCCTCCAGAAGTTAGATCAGATGGCAAATTGGATTTGGTGCTAGGTCTTTCCCTTTAGGTTTTACCCCAACAATGTTTTCATTAGTTTCGCTCACTCTCGAAATCAAGCATTTTACAGCAGGTTGGAGCAGCCTGTATCTCAGCACAGGAATAAGGTAGGGAAGAATTCTAAGGCTCATTTTGACTGCCTCCAGAAGTTAGATCAGATGGCAAATTGGATTTGGTGCTAGGTCTTTCCCTTTAGGTTTTACCCCAACAATGTTTTCATTAGTTTCGCTCACTCTCGAAATCAAGCATTTTACAGCAGGTTGGAGCAGCCTGTATCTCAGCACAGGAATAAGGTAGGGAAGAATTCTAAGGCTCATTTTGACTGCCTCCAGAAGTTAGATCAGATGGCAAATTGGATTTGGTGCTAGGTCTTTCCCTTTAGGTTTTACCCCAACAATGTTTTCATTAGTTTCGCTCACTCTCGAAATCAAGCATTTTACAGCAGGTTGGAGCAGCCTGTATCTCAGCACAGGAATAAGGTAGGGAAGAATTCTAAGGATCATTTTGACTGCCTCCAGAAGTTAGATCAGATGGCAAATTGGATTTGGTGCTAGGTCTTTCCCTTTAGGTTTTACCCCAACAATGTTTTCATTAGTTTCGCTCACTCTCGAAATCAAGCATTTTACAGCAGGTTGGAGCAGCCTGTATCTCAGCACAGGAATAAGGTAGGGAAGAATTCTAAGGCTCATTTTGACTGCCTCCAGAAGTTAGATCAGATGGCAAATTGGATTTGGTGCTAGGTCTTTCCCTTTAGGTTTTACCCCAACAATGTTTTCATTAGTTTCGCTCACTCTCGAAATCAAGCATTTTACAGCAGGTTGGAGCAGCCTGTATCTCAGCACAGGAATAAGGTAGGGAAGAATTCTAAGGATCATTTTGACTGCCTCCAGAAGTTAGATCAGATGGCAAATTGGATTTGGTGCTAGGTCTTTCCCTTTAGGTTTTACCCCAACAATGTTTTCATTAGTTTCGCTCACTCTCGAAATCAAGCATTTTACAGCAGGTTGGAGCAGCCTGTATCTCAGCACAGGAATAAGGTAGGGAAGAATTCTAAGGATCATTTTGACTGCCTCCAGAAGTTAGATCAGATGGCAAATTGGATTTGGTGCTAGGTCTTTCCCTTTAGGTTTTACCCCAACAATGTTTTCATTAGTTTCGCTCACTCTCGAAATCAAGCATTTTACAGCAGGTTGGAGCAGCCTGTATCTCAGCACAGGAATAAGGTAGGGAAGAATTCTAAGGCTCATTTTGACTGCCTCCAGAAGTTAGATCAGATGGCAAATTGGATTTGGTGCTAGGTCTTTCCCTTTAGGTTTTACCCCAACAATGTTTTCATTAGTTTCGCTCACTCTCGAAATCAAGCATTTTACAGCAGGTTGGAGCAGCCTGTATCTCAGCACAGGAATAAGGTAGGGAAGAATTCTAAGGATCATTTTGACTGCCTCCAGAAGTTAGATCAGATGGCAAATTGGATTTGGTGCTAGGTCTTTCCCTTTAGGTTTTACCCCAACAATGTTTTCATTAGTTTCGCTCACTCTCGAAATCAAGCATTTTACAGCAGGTTGGAGCAGCCTGTATCTCAGCACAGGAATAAGGTAGGGAAGAATTCTAAGGCTCATTTTGACTGCCTCCAGAAGTTAGATCAGATGGCAAATTGGATTTGGTGCTAGGTCTTTCCCTTTAGGTTTTACCCCAACAATGTTTTCATTAGTTTCGCTCACTCTCGAAATCAAGCATTTTACAGCAGGTTGGAGCAGCCTGTATCTCAGCACAGGAATAAGGTAGGGAAGAATTCTAAGGCTCATTTTGACTGCCTCCAGAAGTTAGATCAGATGGCAAATTGGATTTGGTGCTAGGTCTTTCCCTTTAGGTTTTACCCCAACAATGTTTTCATTAGTTTCGCTCACTCTCGAAATCAAGCATTTTACAGCAGGTTGGAGCAGCCTGTATCTCAGCACAGGAATAAGGTAGGGAAGAATTCAAAGGCTCATTTTGACTGCCTCCAGAAGTTAGATCAGATGGCAAATTGGATTTGGTGCTAGGTCTTTCCCTTTAGGTTTTACCCCAACAATGTTTTCATTAGTTTCGCTCACTCTCGAAATCAAGCATTTTACAGCAGGTTGGAGCAGCCTGTATCTCAGCACAGGAATAAGGTAGGGAAGAATTCTAAGGATCATTTTCACTGCCTCCAGAAGTTAGATCAGATGGCAAATTGGATTTGGTGCTAGGTCTTTCCCTTTAGGTTTTACCCCAACAATGTTTTCATTAGTTTCGCTCACTCTCGAAATCAAGCATTTTACAGCAGGTTGGAGCAGCCTGTATCTCAGCACAGGAATAAGGTAGGGAAGAATTCTAAGGCTCATTTTGACTGCCTCCAGAAGTTAGATCAGATGGCAAATTGGATTTGGTGCTAGGTCTTTCCCTTTAGGTTTTACCCCAACAATGTTTTCATTAGTTTCGCTCACTCTCGAAATCAAGCATTTTACAGCAGGTTGGAGCAGCCTGTATCTCAGCACAGGAATAAGGTAGGGAAGAATTCTAAGGCTCATTTTGACTGCCTCCAGAAGTTAGATCAGATGGCAAATTGGATTTGGTGCTAGGTCTTTCCCTTTAGGTTTTACCCCAACAATGTTTTCATTAGTTTCGCTCACTCTCGAAATCAAGCATTTTACAGCAGGTTGGAGCAGCCTGTATCTCAGCACAGGAATAAGGTAGGGAAGAATTCTAAGGCTCATTTTGACTGCCTCCAGAAGTTAGATCAGATGGCAAATTGGATTTGGTGCTAGGTCTTTCCCTTTAGGTTTTACCCCAACAATGTTTTCATTAGTTTCGCTCACTCTCGAAATCAAGCATTTTACAGCAGGTTGGAGCAGCCTGTATCTCAGCACAGGAATAAGGTAGGGAAGAATTCTAAGGATCATTTTGACTGCCTCCAGAAGTTAGATCAGATGGCAAATTGGATTTGGTGCTAGGTCTTTCCCTTTAGGTTTTACCCCAACAATGTTTTCATTAGTTTCGCTCACTCTCGAAATCAAGCATTTTACAGCAGGTTGGAGCAGCCTGTATCTCAGCACAGGAATAAGGTAGGGAAGAATTCTAAGGCTCATTTTGACTGCCTCCAGAAGTTAGATCAGATGGCAAATTGGATTTGGTGCTAGGTCTTTCCCTTTAGGTTTTACCCCAACAATGTTTTCATTAGTTTCGCTCACTCTCGAAATCAAGCATTTTACAGCAGGTTGGAGCAGCCTGTATCTCAGCACAGGAATAAGGTAGGGAAGAATTCTAAGGCTCATTTTGACTGCCTCCAGAAGTTAGATCAGATGGCAAATTGGATTTGGTGCTAGGTCTTTCCCTTTAGGTTTTACCCCAACAATGTTTTCATTAGTTTCGCTCACTCTCGAAATCAAGCATTTTACAGCAGGTTGGAGCAGCCTGTATCTCAGCACAGGAATAAGGTAGGGAAGAATTCAAATGCTCATTTTGACTGCCTCCAGAAGTTAGATCAGATGGCAAATTGGATTTGGTGCTAGGTCTTTCCCTTTAGGTTTTACCCCAACAATGTTTTCATTAGTTTCGCTCACTCTCGAAATCAAGCATTTTACAGCAGGTTGGAGCAGCCTGTATCTCAGCACAGGAATAAGGTAGGGAAGAATTCTAAGGATCATTTTCACTGCCTCCAGAAGTTAGATCAGATGGCAAATTGGATTTGGTGCTAGGTCTTTCCCTTTAGGTTTTACCCCAACAATGTTTTCATTAGTTTCGCTCACTCTCGAAATCAAGCATTTTACAGCAGGTTGGAGCAGCCTGTATCTCAGCACAGGAATAAGGTAGGGAAGAATTCTAAGGCTCATTTTGACTGCCTCCAGAAGTTAGATCAGATGGCAAATTGGATTTGGTGCTAGGTCTTTCCCTTTAGGTTTTACCCCAACAATGTTTTCATTAGTTTCGCTCACTCTCGAAATCAAGCATTTTACAGCAGGTTGGAGCAGCCTGTATCTCAGCACAGGAATAAGGTAGGGAAGAATTCTAAGGCTCATTTTGACTGCCTCCAGAAGTTAGATCAGATGGCAAATTGGATTTGGTGCTAGGTCTTTCCCTTTAGGTTTTACCCCAACAATGTTTTCATTAGTTTCGCTCACTCTCGAAATCAAGCATTTTACAGCAGGTTGGAGCAGCCTGTATCTCAGCACAGGAATAAGGTAGGGAAGAATTCTAAGGCTCATTTTGACTGCCTCCAGAAGTTAGATCAGATGGCAAATTGGATTTGGTGCTAGGTCTTTCCCTTTAGGTTTTACCCCAACAATGTTTTCATTAGTTTCGCTCACTCTCGAAATCAAGCATTTTACAGCAGGTTGGAGCAGCCTGTATCTCAGCACAGGAATAAGGTAGGGAAGAATTCTAAGGCTCATTTTGACTGCCTCCAGAAGTTAGATCAGATGGCAAATTGGATTTGGTGCTAGGTCTTTCCCTTTAGGTTTTACCCCAACAATGTTTTCATTAGTTTCGCTCACTCTCGAAATCAAGCATTTTACAGCAGGTTGGAGCAGCCTGTATCTCAGCACAGGAATAAGGTAGGGAAGAATTCAAATGCTCATTTTGACTGCCTCCAGAAGTTAGATCAGATGGCAAATTGGATTTGGTGCTAGGTCTTTCCCTTTAGGTTTTACCCCAACAATGTTTTCATTAGTTTCGCTCACTCTCGAAATCAAGCATTTTACAGCAGGTTGGAGCAGCCTGTATCTCAGCACAGGAATAAGGTAGGGAAGAATTCTAAGGATCATTTTCACTGCCTCCAGAAGTTAGATCAGATGGCAAATTGGATTTGGTGCTAGGTCTTTCCCTTTAGGTTTTACCCCAACAATGTTTTCATTAGTTTCGCTCACTCTCGAAATCAAGCATTTTACAGCAGGTTGGAGCAGCCTGTATCTCAGCACAGGAATAAGGTAGGGAAGAATTCTAAGGATCATTTTGACTGCCTCCAGAAGTTAGATCAGATGGCAAATTGGATTTGGTGCTAGGTCTTTCCCTTTAGGTTTTACCCCAACAATGTTTTCATTAGTTTCGCTCACTCTCGAAATCAAGCATTTTACAGCAGGTTGGAGCAGCCTGTATCTCAGCACAGGAATAAGGTAGGGAAGAATTCTAAGGCTCATTTTGACTGCCTCCAGAAGTTAGATCAGATGGCAAATTGGATTTGGTGCTAGGTCTTTCCCTTTAGGTTTTACCCCAACAATGTTTTCATTAGTTTCGCTCACTCTCGAAATCAAGCATTTTACAGCAGGTTGGAGCAGCCTGTATCTCAGCACAGGAATAAGGTAGGGAAGAATTCTAAGGCTCATTTTGACTGCCTCCAGAAGTTAGATCAGATGGCAAATTGGATTTGGTGCTAGGTCTTTCCCTTTAGGTTTTACCCCAACAATGTTTTCATTAGTTTCGCTCACTCTCGAAATCAAGCATTTTACAGCAGGTTGGAGCAGCCTGTATCTCAGCACAGGAATAAGGTAGGGAAGAATTCTAAGGCTCATTTTGACTGCCTCCAGAAGTTAGATCAGATGGCAAATTGGATTTGGTGCTAGGTCTTTCCCTTTAGGTTTTACCCCAACAATGTTTTCATTAGTTTCGCTCACTCTCGAAATCAAGCATTTTACAGCAGGTTGGAGCAGCCTGTATCTCAGCACAGGAATAAGGTAGGGAAGAATTCTAAGGATCATTTTGACTGCCTCCAGAAGTTAGATCAGATGGCAAATTGGATTTGGTGCTAGGTCTTTCCCTTTAGGTTTTACCCCAACAATGTTTTCATTAGTTTCGCTCACTCTCGAAATCAAGCATTTTACAGCAGGTTGGAGCAGCCTGTATCTCAGCACAGGAATAAGGTAGGGAAGAATTCTAAGGCTCATTTTGACTGCCTCCAGAAGTTAGATCAGATGGCAAATTGGATTTGGTGCTAGGTCTTTCCCTTTAGGTTTTACCCCAACAATGTTTTCATTAGTTTCGCTCACTCTCGAAATCAAGCATTTTACAGCAGGTTGGAGCAGCCTGTATCTCAGCACAGGAATAAGGTAGGGAAGAATTCTAAGGCTCATTTTGACTGCCTCCAGAAGTTAGATCAGATGGCAAATTGGATTTGGTGCTAGGTCTTTCCCTTTAGGTTTTACCCCAACAATGTTTTCATTAGTTTCGCTCACTCTCGAAATCAAGCATTTTACAGCAGGTTGGAGCAGCCTGTATCTCAGCACAGGAATAAGGTAGGGAAGAATTCAAATGCTCATTTTGACTGCCTCCAGAAGTTAGATCAGATGGCAAATTGGATTTGGTGCTAGGTCTTTCCCTTTAGGTTTTACCCCAACAATGTTTTCATTAGTTTCGCTCACTCTCGAAATCAAGCATTTTACAGCAGGTTGGAGCAGCCTGTATCTCAGCACAGGAATAAGGTAGGGAAGAATTCTAAGGATCATTTTCACTGCCTCCAGAAGTTAGATCAGATGGCAAATTGGATTTGGTGCTAGGTCTTTCCCTTTAGGTTTTACCCCAACAATGTTTTCATTAGTTTCGCTCACTCTCGAAATCAAGCATTTTACAGCAGGTTGGAGCAGCCTGTATCTCAGCACAGGAATAAGGTAGGGAAGAATTCTAAGGATCATTTTGACTGCCTCCAGAAGTTAGATCAGATGGCAAATTGGATTTGGTGCTAGGTCTTTCCCTTTAGGTTTTACCCCAACAATGTTTTCATTAGTTTCGCTCACTCTCGAAATCAAGCATTTTACAGCAGGTTGGAGCAGCCTGTATCTCAGCACAGGAATAAGGTAGGGAAGAATTCTAAGGCTCATTTTGACTGCCTCCAGAAGTTAGATCAGATGGCAAATTGGATTTGGTGCTAGGTCTTTCCCTTTAGGTTTTACCCCAACAATGTTTTCATTAGTTTCGCTCACTCTCGAAATCAAGCATTTTACAGCAGGTTGGAGCAGCCTGTATCTCAGCACAGGAATAAGGTAGGGAAGAATTCTAAGGCTCATTTTGACTGCCTCCAGAAGTTAGATCAGATGGCAAATTGGATTTGGTGCTAGGTCTTTCCCTTTAGGTTTTACCCCAACAATGTTTTCATTAGTTTCGCTCACTCTCGAAATCAAGCATTTTACAGCAGGTTGGAGCAGCCTGTATCTCAGCACAGGAATAAGGTAGGGAAGAATTCTAAGGCTCATTTTGACTGCCTCCAGAAGTTAGATCAGATGGCAAATTGGATTTGGTGCTAGGTCTTTCCCTTTAGGTTTTACCCCAACAATGTTTTCATTAGTTTCGCTCACTCTCGAAATCAAGCATTTTACAGCAGGTTGGAGCAGCCTGTATCTCAGCACAGGAATAAGGTAGGGAAGAATTCTAAGGCTCATTTTGACTGCCTCCAGAAGTTAGATCAGATGGCAAATTGGATTTGGTGCTAGGTCTTTCCCTTTAGGTTTTACCCCAACAATGTTTTCATTAGTTTCGCTCACTCTCGAAATCAAGCATTTTACAGCAGGTTGGAGCAGCCTGTATCTCAGCACAGGAATAAGGTAGGGAAGAATTCTAAGGCTCATTTTGACTGCCTCCAGAAGTTAGATCAGATGGCAAATTGGATTTGGTGCTAGGTCTTTCCCTTTAGGTTTTACCCCAACAATGTTTTCATTAGTTTCGCTCACTCTCGAAATCAAGCATTTTACAGCAGGTTGGAGCAGCCTGTATCTCAGCACAGGAATAAGGTAGGGAAGAATTCTAAGGCTCATTTTGACTGCCTCCAGAAGTTAGATCAGATGGCAAATTGGATTTGGTGCTAGGTCTTTCCCTTTAGGTTTTACCCCAACAATGTTTTCATTAGTTTCGCTCACTCTCGAAATCAAGCATTTTACAGCAGGTTGGAGCAGCCTGTATCTCAGCACAGGAATAAGGTAGGGAAGAATTCTAAGGCTCATTTTGACTGCCTCCAGAAGTTAGATCAGATGGCAAATTGGATTTGGTGCTAGGTCTTTCCCTTTAGGTTTTACCCCAACAATGTTTTCATTAGTTTCGCTCACTCTCGAAATCAAGCATTTTACAGCAGGTTGGAGCAGCCTGTATCTCAGCACAGGAATAAGGTAGGGAAGAATTCTAAGGCTCATTTTGACTGCCTCCAGAAGTTAGATCAGATGGCAAATTGGATTTGGTGCTAGGTCTTTCCCTTTAGGTTTTACCCCAACAATGTTTTCATTAGTTTCGCTCACTCTCGAAATCAAGCATTTTACAGCAGGTTGGAGCAGCCTGTATCTCAGCACAGGAATAAGGTAGGGAAGAATTCTAAGGCTCATTTTGACTGCCTCCAGAAGTTAGATCAGATGGCAAATTGGATTTGGTGCTAGGTCTTTCCCTTTAGGTTTTACCCCAACAATGTTTTCATTAGTTTCGCTCACTCTCGAAATCAAGCATTTTACAGCAGGTTGGAGCAGCCTGTATCTCAGCACAGGAATAAGGTAGGGAAGAATTCTAAGGCTCATTTTGACTGCCTCCAGAAGTTAGATCAGATGGCAAATTGGATTTGGTGCTAGGTCTTTCCCTTTAGGTTTTACCCCAACAATGTTTTCATTAGTTTCGCTCACTCTCGAAATCAAGCATTTTACAGCAGGTTGGAGCAGCCTGTATCTCAGCACAGGAATAAGGTAGGGAAGAATTCTAAGGCTCATTTTGACTGCCTCCAGAAGTTAGATCAGATGGCAAATTGGATTTGGTGCTAGGTCTTTCCCTTTAGGTTTTACCCCAACAATGTTTTCATTAGTTTCGCTCACTCTCGAAATCAAGCATTTTACAGCAGGTTGGAGCAGCCTGTATCTCAGCACAGGAATAAGGTAGGGAAGAATTCTAAGGCTCATTTTGACTGCCTCCAGAAGTTAGATCAGATGGCAAATTGGATTTGGTGCTAGGTCTTTCCCTTTAGGTTTTACCCCAACAATGTTTTCATTAGTTTCGCTCACTCTCGAAATCAAGCATTTTACAGCAGGTTGGAGCAGCCTGTATCTCAGCACAGGAATAAGGTAGGGAAGAATTCTAAGGCTCATTTTGACTGCCTCCAGAAGTTAGATCAGATGGCAAATTGGATTTGGTGCTAGGTCTTTCCCTTTAGGTTTTACCCCAACAATGTTTTCATTAGTTTCGCTCACTCTCGAAATCAAGCATTTTACAGCAGGTTGGAGCAGCCTGTATCTCAGCACAGGAATAAGGTAGGGAAGAATTCTAAGGCTCATTTTGACTGCCTCCAGAAGTTAGATCAGATGGCAAATTGGATTTGGTGCTAGGTCTTTCCCTTTAGGTTTTACCCCAACAATGTTTTCATTAGTTTCGCTCACTCTCGAAATCAAGCATTTTACAGCAGGTTGGAGCAGCCTGTATCTCAGCACAGGAATAAGGTAGGGAAGAATTCTAAGGCTCATTTTGACTGCCTCCAGAAGTTAGATCAGATGGCAAATTGGATTTGGTGCTAGGTCTTTCCCTTTAGGTTTTACCCCAACAATGTTTTCATTAGTTTCGCTCACTCTCGAAATCAAGCATTTTACAGCAGGTTGGAGCAGCCTGTATCTCAGCACAGGAATAAGGTAGGGAAGAATTATAAGGCTCATTTTGACTGCCTCCAGAAGTTAGATCAGATGGCAAATTGGATTTGGTGCTAGGTCTTTCCCTTTAGGTTTTACCCCAACAATGTTTTCATTAGTTTCGCTCACTCTCGAAATCAAGCATTTTACAGCAGGTTGGAGCAGCCTGTATCTCAGCACAGGAATAAGGTAGGGAAGAATTCTAAGGCTCATTTTGACTGCCTCCAGAAGTTAGATCAGATGGCAAATTGGATTTGGTGCTAGGTCTTTCCCTTTAGGTTTTACCCCAACAATGTTTTCATTAGTTTCGCTCACTCTCGAAATCAAGCATTTTACAGCAGGTTGGAGCAGCCTGTATCTCAGCACAGGAATAAGGTAGGGAAGAATTCTAAGGCTCATTTTGACTGCCTCCAGAAGTTAGATCAGATGGCAAATTGGATTTGGTGTTTTCCCTTTAGGTTTTACCCCAACAATGTTTTCATTAGTTTCGCTCACTCTCGAAATCAAGCATTTTACAGCAGGTTGGAGCAGCCTGTATCTCAGCACAGGAATAAGGTAGGGGAAGAATTCTAAGGCTCATTTTGACTGCCTCCAGAAGTTAGATCAGATGGCAAATTGGATTTGGTGCTAGGTCTTTCCCTTTAGGTTTTACCCCAACAATGTTTTCATTAGTTTCGCTCACTCTCGAAATCAAGCATTTTACAGCAGTTTGGAGCAGCCTGTATCTCAGCACAGGAAATAAGGTAGGGAAGAATTCTAAGGCTCATTTTGACTGCCTCCAGAAGTTAGATCAGATGGCAAATTGGATTTGGTGCTAGGTCTTTCCCTTTAGGTTTTACCCCAACAATGTTTTCATTAGTTTCGCTCACTCTCGAAATCAAGCATTTTACAGCAGGTTGGAGCAGCCTGTATCTCAGCACAGGAATAAGGTAGGAAGAATTCTAAGGCTCATTTTGACTGCCTCCAGAAGTTAGATCAGATGGCAAATTGGATTTGGTGCTAGGTCTTTCCCTTTAGGTTTTACCCCAACAATGTTTTCATTAGTTTCGCTCACTCTCGAAATCAAGCATTTTACAGCAGGTTGGAGCAGCCTGTATCTCAGCACAGGAATAAGGTAGGGAAGAATTCTAAGGCTCATTTTGACTGCCTCCAGAAGTTAGATCAGATGGCAAATTGGATTTGGTGCTAGGTCTTTCCCTTAGGTGTTTACCCCAACAATGTTTTCATTAGTTTCGCTCACTCTCGAAATCAAGCAATTTTACAGCAGGTTGGAGCAGCCTGTATCTCAGCACAGGAATAAGGTAGGGAAGAATTCTAAGGATCATTTTGGACTGCCTCCAGAAGTTAGATCAGATGGCAAATTGGATTTGGTGCTAGGTCTTTCCCCTTTAGGTTTTACCCCAACAATGTTTTCATTAGTTTCGCTCACTCTCGAAATCAAGCATTTTACAGCAGGTTGGAGCCAGCCTGTATCTCAGCACAGGAATAAGGTAGGGAAGAATTTCTAAGGCTCATTTTGACTGCCTCCAGAAGTTAGATCAGATGGCAAATTGGATTTGGTGCTAGGTCTTTCCCTTTATGTTTTACCCCAAACAATGTTTTCATTAGTTTCGCTCACTCTCGAAATCAAGCATTTTACAGCAGGTTGGAGCAGCCTGTATCTCAGCACAGGAATAAGGTAGGGAAGAATTCTAAGGCTCATTTTGACTGCCTCCAGAAGTTAGATCAGATGCAAATTGGATTTGGTGCTAGGTCTTTCCCTTTAGGTTTTACCCCAACAATGTTTTCATTAGTTTCGCTCACTCTCGAAATCAAGCATTTTACAGCAGGTTGGAGCAGCCTGTATCTCAGCACAGGAATAAGGTAGGGAAGAATTCTAAGGCTCATTTTGACTGCCTCCAGAAGTTAGATCAGATGGCAAATTGGATTTGGTGCTAGGTCTTTCCCTTTAGGTTTTACCCCAACAATGTTTTCATTAGTTTCGCTCACTCTCGAAATCAAGCATTTTACAGCAGGTTGGAGCAGCCTGTATCTCAGCACAGGAATAAGGTAGGGAAGAATTCTAAGGCTCATTTTGACTGCCTCCAGAAGTTAGATCAGATGGCAAATTGGATTTGGTGCTAGGTCTTTCCCTTTAGGTTTACCCCAACAATGTTTTCATTAGTTTCGCTCACTCTCGAAATCAAGCATTTTACAGCAGGTTGGAGCAGCCTGTATCTCAGCACAGGAATAAGGTAGGGAAGAATTCTAAGGCTCATTTTGACTGCCTCCAGAAGTTAGATCAGATGGCAAATTGGATTTGGTGCTAGGTCTTTCCCTTTAGGTTTTACCCCAACAATGTTTTCATTAGTTTCGCTCACTCTCGAAATCAAGCATTTTACAGCAGGTTGGAGCAGCCTGTATCTCAGCACAGGAATAAGGTAGGGAAGAATTCTAAGGATCATTTTGACTGCCTCCAGAAGTTAGATCAGATGGCAAATTGGATTTGGTGCTAGGTCTTTCCCTTTAGGTTTTACCCCAACAATGTTTTCATTAGTTTCGCTCACTCTCGAAATCAAGCATTTTACAGCAGGTTGGAGCAGCCTGTATCTCAGCACAGGAATAAGGTAGGGAAGAATTCTAAGGCTCATTTTGAATGCCTCCAGAAGTTAGATCAGATGGCAAATTGGATTTGGTGCTAGGTCTTTCCCTTTAGGTTTTACCCCAACAATGTTTTCATTAGTTTCGCTCACTCTCGAAATCAAGCATTTTACAGCAGGTTGGAGCAGCCTGTATCTCAGCACAGGAATAAGGTAGGGAAGAATTCTAAGGATCATTTTGACTGCCTCCAGAAGTTAGATCAGATGGCAAATTGGATTTGGTGCTAGGTCTTTCCCTTTAGGTTTTACCCCAACAATGTTTTCATTAGTTTCGCTCACTCTCGAAATCAAGCATTTTACAGCAGGTTGGAGCAGCCTGTATCTCAGCACAGGAATAAGGTAGGGAAGAATTCTAAGGCTCATTTTGACTGCCTCCAGAAGTTAGATCAGATGGCAAATTGGATTTGGTGCTAGGTCTTTCCCTTTAGGTTTTACCCCAACAATGTTTTCATTAGTTTCGCTCACTCTCGAAATCAAGCATTTTACAGCAGGTTGGAGCAGCCTGTATCTCAGCACAGGAATAAGGTAGGGAAGAATTCTAAGGCTCATTTTGACTGCCTCCAGAAGTTAGATCAGATGGCAAATTGGATTTGGTGCTAGGTCTTTCCCTTTAGGTTTTACCCCAACAATGTTTTCATTAGTTTCGCTCACTCTCGAAATCAAGCATTTTACAGCAGTTTGGAGCAGCCTGTATCTCAGCACAGGAATAAGGTAGGGAAGAATTCTAAGGATCATTTTGACTGCCTCCAGAAGTTAGATCAGATGGCAAATTGGATTTGGTGCTAGGTCTTTCCCTTTAGGTTTTACCCCAACAATGTTTTCATTAGTTTCGCTCACTCTCGAAATCAAGCATTTTACAGCAGGTTGGAGCAGCCTGTATCTCAGCACAGGAATAAGGTAGGGAAGAATTCTAAGGCTCATTTTGACTGCCTCCAGAAGTTAGATCAGATGGCAAATTGGATTTGGTGCTAGGTCTTTCCCTTTAGGTTTTACCCCAACAATGTTTTCATTAGTTTCGCTCACTCTCGAAATCAAGCATTTTACAGCAGGTTGGAGCAGCCTGTATCTCAGCACAGGAATAAGGTAGGGAAGAATTCTAAGGCTCATTTTGACTGCCTCCAGAAGTTAGATCAGATGGCAAATTGGATTTGGTGCTAGGTCTTTCCCTTTAGGTTTTACCCCAACAATGTTTTCATTAGTTTCGCTCACTCTCGAAATCAAGCATTTTACAGCAGGTTGGAGCAGCCTGTATCTCAGCACAGGAATAAGGTAGGGAAGAATTCTAAGGCTCATTTTGACTGCCTCCAGAAGTTAGATCAGATGGCAAATTGGATTTGGTGCTAGGTCTTTCCCTTTAGGTTTTACCCCAACAATGTTTTCATTAGTTTCGCTCACTCTCGAAATCAAGCATTTTACAGCAGGTTGGAGCAGCCTGTATCTCAGCACAGGAATAAGGTAGGGAAGAATTCTAAGGCTCATTTTGACTGCCTCCAGAAGTTAGATCAGATGGCAAATTGGATTTGGTGCTAGGTCTTTCCCTTTAGGTTTTACCCCAACAATGTTTTCATTAGTTTCGCTCACTCTCGAAATCAAGCATTTTACAGCAGGTTGGAGCAGCCTGTATCTCAGCACAGGAATAAGGTAGGGAAGAATTCTAAGGCTCATTTTGACTGCCTCCAGAAGTTAGATCAGATGGCAAATTGGATTTGGTGCTAGGTCTTTCCCTTTAGGTTTTACCCCAACAATGTTTTCATTAGTTTCGCTCACTCTCGAAATCAAGCATTTTACAGCAGGTTGGAGCAGCCTGTATCTCAGCACAGGAATAAGGTAGGGAAGAATTCTAAGGATCATTTTGACTGCCTCCAGAAGTTAGATCAGATGGCAAATTGGATTTGGTGCTAGGTCTTTCCCTTTAGGTTTTACCCCAACAATGTTTTCATTAGTTTCGCTCACTCTCGAAATCAAGCATTTTACAGCAGGTTGGAGCAGCCTGTATCTCAGCACAGGAATAAGGTAGGGAAGAATTCTAAGGCTCATTTTGACTGCCTCCAGAAGTTAGATCAGATGGCAAATTGGATTTGGTGCTAGGTCTTTCCCTTTAGGTTTTACCCCAACAATGTTTTCATTAGTTTCGCTCACTCTCGAAATCAAGCATTTTACAGCAGGTTGGAGCAGCCTGTATCTCAGCACAGGAATAAGGTAGGGAAGAATTCTAAGGCTCATTTTGACTGCCTCCAGAAGTTAGATCAGATGGCAAATTGGATTTGGTGCTAGGTCTTTCCCTTTAGGTTTTACCCCAACAATGTTTTCATTAGTTTCGCTCACTCTCGAAATCAAGCATTTTACAGCAGGTTGGAGCAGCCTGTATCTCAGCACAGGAATAAGGTAGGGAAGAATTCTAAGGCTCATTTTGACTGCCTCCAGAAGTTAGATCAGATGGCAAATTGGATTTGGTGCTAGGTCTTTCCCTTTAGGTTTTACCCCAACAATGTTTTCATTAGTTTCGCTCACTCTCGAAATCAAGCATTTTACAGCAGGTTGGAGCAGCCTGTATCTCAGCACAGGAATAAGGTAGGGAAGAATTCTAAGGCTCATTTTGACTGCCTCCAGAAGTTAGATCAGATGGCAAATTGGATTTGGTGCTAGGTCTTTCCCTTTAGGTTTTACCCCAACAATGTTTTCATTAGTTTCGCTCACTCTCGAAATCAAGCATTTTACAGCAGTTTGGAGCAGCCTGTATCTCAGCACAGGAATAAGGTAGGGAAGAATTCTAAGGATCATTTTGACTGCCTCCAGAAGTTAGATCAGATGGCAAATTGGATTTGGTGCTAGGTCTTTCCCTTTAGGTTTTACCCCAACAATGTTTTCATTAGTTTCGCTCACTCTCGAAATCAAGCATTTTACAGCAGGTTGGAGCAGCCTGTATCTCAGCACAGGAATAAGGTAGGGAAGAATTCTAAGGCTCATTTTGACTGCCTCCAGAAGTTAGATCAGATGGCAAATTGGATTTGGTGCTAGGTCTTTCCCTTTAGGTTTTACCCCAACAATGTTTTCATTAGTTTCGCTCACTCTCGAAATCAAGCATTTTACAGCAGGTTGGAGCAGCCTGTATCTCAGCACAGGAATAAGGTAGGGAAGAATTCTAAGGATCATTTTGACTGCCTCCAGAAGTTAGATCAGATGGCAAATTGGATTTGGTGCTAGGTCTTTCCCTTTAGGTTTTACCCCAACAATGTTTTCATTAGTTTCGCTCACTCTCGAAATCAAGCATTTTACAGCAGGTTGGAGCAGCCTGTATCTCAGCACAGGAATAAGGTAGGGAAGAATTCTAAGGCTCATTTTGACTGCCTCCAGAAGTTAGATCAGATGGCAAATTGGATTTGGTGCTAGGTCTTTCCCTTTAGGTTTTACCCCAACAATGTTTTCATTAGTTTCGCTCACTCTCGAAATCAAGCATTTTACAGCAGGTTGGAGCAGCCTGTATCTCAGCACAGGAATAAGGTAGGGAAGAATTCTAAGGATCATTTTGACTGCCTCCAGAAGTTAGATCAGATGGCAAATTGGATTTGGTGCTAGGTCTTTCCCTTTAGGTTTTACCCCAACAATGTTTTCATTAGTTTCGCTCACTCTCGAAATCAAGCATTTTACAGCAGGTTGGAGCAGCCTGTATCTCAGCACAGGAATAAGGTAGGGAAGAATTCTAAGGCTCATTTTGACTGCCTCCAGAAGTTAGATCAGATGGCAAATTGGATTTGGT
The DNA here is from genome assembly GCF_026170545.1 of Melanerpes formicivorus. Taxonomy (NCBI): domain Eukaryota; kingdom Metazoa; phylum Chordata; class Aves; order Piciformes; family Picidae; genus Melanerpes; species Melanerpes formicivorus. The sequence continues at coordinate 22,789 of NW_027142900.1, forward strand.
GCTAGGTCTTTCCCTTTAGGTTTTACCCCAACAATGTTTTCATTAGTTTCGCTCACTCTCGAAATCAAGCATTTTACAGCAGGTTGGAGCAGCCTGTATCTCAGCACAGGAATAAGGTAGGGAAGAATTCTAAGGCTCATTTTGACTGCCTCCAGAAGTTAGATCAGATGGCAAATTGGATTTGGTGCTAGGTCTTTCCCTTTAGGTTTTACCCCAACAATGTTTTCATTAGTTTCGCTCACTCTCGAAATCAAGCATTTTACAGCAGGTTGGAGCAGCCTGTATCTCAGCACAGGAATAAGGTAGGGAAGAATTCTAAGGCTCATTTTGACTGCCTCCAGAAGTTAGATCAGATGGCAAATTGGATTTGGTGCTAGGTCTTTCCCTTTAGGTTTTACCCCAACAATGTTTTCATTAGTTTCGCTCACTCTCGAAATCAAGCATTTTACAGCAGGTTGGAGCAGCCTGTATCTCAGCACAGGAATAAGGTAGGGAAGAATTCTAAGGCTCATTTTGACTGCCTCCAGAAGTTAGATCAGATGGCAAATTGGATTTGGTGCTAGGTCTTTCCCTTTAGGTTTTACCCCAACAATGTTTTCATTAGTTTCGCTCACTCTCGAAATCAAGCATTTTACAGCAGGTTGGAGCAGCCTGTATCTCAGCACAGGAATAAGGTAGGGAAGAATTCTAAGGATCATTTTGACTGCCTCCAGAAGTTAGATCAGATGGCAAATTGGATTTGGTGCTAGGTCTTTCCCTTTAGGTTTTACCCCAACAATGTTTTCATTAGTTTCGCTCACTCTCGAAATCAAGCATTTTACAGCAGGTTGGAGCAGCCTGTATCTCAGCACAGGAATAAGGTAGGGAAGAATTCTAAGGCTCATTTTGACTGCCTCCAGAAGTTAGATCAGATGGCAAATTGGATTTGGTGCTAGGTCTTTCCCTTTAGGTTTTACCCCAACAATGTTTTCATTAGTTTCGCTCACTCTCGAAATCAAGCATTTTACAGCAGGTTGGAGCAGCCTGTATCTCAGCACAGGAATAAGGTAGGGAAGAATTCTAAGGATCATTTTGACTGCCTCCAGAAGTTAGATCAGATGGCAAATTGGATTTGGTGCTAGGTCTTTCCCTTTAGGTTTTACCCCAACGATGTTTTCATTAGTTTCGCTCACTCTCGAAATCAAGCATTTTACAGCAGGTTGGAGCAGCCTGTATCTCAGCACAGGAATAAGGTAGGGAAGAATTCTAAGGATCATTTTGACTGCCTCCAGAAGTTAGATCAGATGGCAAATTGGATTTGGTGCTAGGTCTTTCCCTTTAGGTTTTACCCCAACAATGTTTTCATTAGTTTCGCTCACTCTCGAAATCAAGCATTTTACAGCAGGTTGGAGCAGCCTGTATCTCAGCACAGGAATAAGGTAGGGAAGAATTCTAAGGATCATTTTGACTGCCTCCAGAAGTTAGATCAGATGGCAAATTGGATTTGGTGGTAGGTCTTTCCCTTTAGGTTTTACCCCAACAATGTTTTCATTAGTTTCGCTCACTCTCGAAATCAAGCATTTTACAGCAGGTTGGAGCAGCCTGTATCTCAGCACAGGAATAAGGTAGGGAAGAATTCTAAGGCTCATTTTGACTGCCTCCAGAAGTTAGATCAGATGGCAAATTGGATTTGGTGCTAGGTCTTTCCCTTTAGGTTTTACCCCAACAATGTTTTCATTAGTTTCGCTCACTCTCGAAATCAAGCATTTTACAGCAGGTTGGAGCAGCCTGTATCTCAGCACAGGAATAAGGTAGGGAAGAATTCTAAGGCTCATTTTGACTGCCTCCAGAAGTTAGATCAGATGGCAAATTGGATTTGGTGCTAGGTCTTTCCCTTTAGGTTTTACCCCAACAATGTTTTCATTAGTTTCGCTCACTCTCGAAATCAAGCATTTTACAGCAGGTTGGAGCAGCCTGTATCTCAGCACAGGAATAAGGTAGGGAAGAATTCTAAGGATCATTTTGACTGCCTCCAGAAGTTAGATCAGATGGCAAATTGGATTTGGTGCTAGGTCTTTCCCTTTAGGTTTTACCCCAACGATGTTTTCATTAGTTTCGCTCACTCTCGAAATCAAGCATTTTACAGCAGGTTGGAGCAGCCTGTATCTCAGCACAGGAATAAGGTAGGGAAGAATTCTAAGGCTCATTTTGACTGCCTCCAGAAGTTAGATCAGATGGCAAATTGGATTTGGTGCTAGGTCTTTCCCTTTAGGTTTTACCCCAACAATGTTTTCATTAGTTTCGCTCACTCTCGAAATCAAGCATTTTACAGCAGGTTGGAGCAGCCTGTATCTCAGCACAGGAATAAGGTAGGGAAGAATTCTCAGGCTCATTTTGACTGCCTCCAGAAGTTAGATCAGATGGCAAATTGGATTTGGTGCTAGGTCTTTCCCTTTAGGTTTTACCCCAACAATGTTTTCATTAGTTTCGCTCACTCTCGAAATCAAGCATTTTACAGCAGGTTGGAGCAGCCTGTATCTCAGCACAGGAATAAGGTAGGGAAGAATTCTAAGGCTCATTTTGACTGCCTCCAGAAGTTAGATCAGATGGCAAATTGGATTTGGTGCTAGGTCTTTCCCTTTAGGTTTTACCCCAACAATGTTTTCATTAGTTTCGCTCACTCTCGAAATCAAGCATTTTACAGCAGGTTGGAGCAGCCTGTATCTCAGCACAGGAATAAGGTAGGGAAGAATTCTAAGGATCATTTTGACTGCCTCCAGAAGTTAGATCAGATGGCAAATTGGATTTGGTGCTAGGTCTTTCCCTTTAGGTTTTACCCCAACAATGTTTTCATTAGTTTCGCTCACTCTCGAAATCAAGCATTTTACAGCAGGTTGGAGCAGCCTGTATCTCAGCACAGGAATAAGGTAGGGAAGAATTCTAAGGCTCATTTTGACTGCCTCCAGAAGTTAGATCAGATGGCAAATTGGATTTGGTGCTAGGTCTTTCCCTTTAGGTTTTACCCCAACAATGTTTTCATTAGTTTCGCTCACTCTCGAAATCAAGCATTTTACAGCAGGTTGGAGCAGCCTGTATCTCAGCACAGGAATAAGGTAGGGAAGAATTCTAAGGATCATTTTGACTGCCTCCAGAAGTTAGATCAGATGGCAAATTGGATTTGGTGCTAGGTCTTTCCCTTTAGGTTTTACCCCAACAATGTTTTCATTAGTTTCGCTCACTCTCGAAATCAAGCATTTTACAGCAGGTTGGAGCAGCCTGTATCTCAGCACAGGAATAAGGTAGGGAAGAATTCTCAGGCTCATTTTGACTGCCTCCAGAAGTTAGATCAGATGGCAAATTGGATTTGGTGCTAGGTCTTTCCCTTTAGGTTTTACCCCAACAATGTTTTCATTAGTTTCGCTCACTCTCGAAATCAAGCATTTTACAGCAGGTTGGAGCAGCCTGTATCTCAGCACAGGAATAAGGTAGGGAAGAATTCTAAGGCTCATTTTGACTGCCTCCAGAAGTTAGATCAGATGGCAAATTGGATTTGGTGCTAGGTCTTTCCCTTTAGGTTTTACCCCAACAATGTTTTCATTAGTTTCGCTCACTCTCGAAATCAAGCATTTTACAGCAGGTTGGAGCAGCCTGTATCTCAGCACAGGAATAAGGTAGGGAAGAATTCTAAGGATCATTTTGACTGCCTCCAGAAGTTAGATCAGATGGCAAATTGGATTTGGTGCTAGGTCTTTCCCTTTAGGTTTTACCCCAACAATGTTTTCATTAGTTTCGCTCACTCTCGAAATCAAGCATTTTACAGCAGGTTGGAGCAGCCTGTATCTCAGCACAGGAATAAGGTAGGGAAGAATTCTAAGGCTCATTTTGACTGCCTCCAGAAGTTAGATCAGATGGCAAATTGGATTTGGTGCTAGGTCTTTCCCTTTAGGTTTTACCCCAACAATGTTTTCATTAGTTTCGCTCACTCTCGAAATCAAGCATTTTACAGCAGGTTGGAGCAGCCTGTATCTCAGCACAGGAATAAGGTAGGGAAGAATTCTAAGGATCATTTTGACTGCCTCCAGAAGTTAGATCAGATGGCAAATTGGATTTGGTGCTAGGTCTTTCCCTTTAGGTTTTACCCCAACAATGTTTTCATTAGTTTCGCTCACTCTCGAAATCAAGCATTTTACAGCAGGTTGGAGCAGCCTGTATCTCAGCACAGGAATAAGGTAGGGAAGAATTCTAAGGCTCATTTTGACTGCCTCCAGAAGTTAGATCAGATGGCAAATTGGATTTGGTGCTAGGTCTTTCCCTTTAGGTTTTACCCCAACAATGTTTTCATTAGTTTCGCTCACTCTCGAAATCAAGCATTTTACAGCAGGTTGGAGCAGCCTGTATCTCAGCACAGGAATAAGGTAGGGAAGAATTCTAAGGCTCATTTTGACTGCCTCCAGAAGTTAGATCAGATGGCAAATTGGATTTGGTGCTAGGTCTTTCCCTTTAGGTTTTACCCCAACAATGTTTTCATTAGTTTCGCTCACTCTCGAAATCAAGCATTTTACAGCAGGTTGGAGCAGCCTGTATCTCAGCACAGGAATAAGGTAGGGAAGAATTCTAAGGCTCATTTTGACTGCCTCCAGAAGTTAGATCAGATGGCAAATTGGATTTGGTGCTAGGTCTTTCCCTTTAGGTTTTACCCCAACAATGTTTTCATTAGTTTCGCTCACTCTCGAAATCAAGCATTTTACAGCAGGTTGGAGCAGCCTGTATCTCAGCACAGGAATAAGGTAGGGAAGAATTCTAAGGCTCATTTTGACTGCCTCCAGAAGTTAGATCAGATGGCAAATTGGATTTGGTGCTAGGTCTTTCCCTTTAGGTTTTACCCCAACAATGTTTTCATTAGTTTCGCTCACTCTCGAAATCAAGCATTTTACAGCAGGTTGGAGCAGCCTGTATCTCAGCACAGGAATAAGGTAGGGAAGAATTCTAAGGATCATTTTGACTGCCTCCAGAAGTTAGATCAGATGGCAAATTGGATTTGGTGCTAGGTCTTTCCCTTTAGGTTTTACCCCAACAATGTTTTCATTAGTTTCGCTCACTCTCGAAATCAAGCATTTTACAGCAGGTTGGAGCAGCCTGTATCTCAGCACAGGAATAAGGTAGGGAAGAATTCTAAGGCTCATTTTGACTGCCTCCAGAAGTTAGATCAGATGGCAAATTGGATTTGGTGCTAGGTCTTTCCCTTTAGGTTTTACCCCAACAATGTTTTCATTAGTTTCGCTCACTCTCGAAATCAAGCATTTTACAGCAGGTTGGAGCAGCCTGTATCTCAGCACAGGAATAAGGTAGGGAAGAATTCGAAGGATCATTTTGACTGCCTCCAGAAGTTAGATCAGATGGCAAATTGGATTTGGTGCTAGGTCTTTCCCTTTAGGTTTTACCCCAACAATGTTTTCATTAGTTTCGCTCACTCTCGAAATCAAGCATTTTACAGCAGGTTGGAGCAGCCTGTATCTCAGCAGAGGAATAAGGTAGGGAAGAATTCTAAGGATCATTTTGACTGCCTCCAGAAGTTAGATCAGATGGCAAATTGGATTTGGTGCTAGGTCTTTCCCTTTAGGTTTTACCCCAACAATGTTTTCATTAGTTTCGCTCACTCTCGAAATCAAGCATTTTACAGCAGGTTGGAGCAGCCTGTATCTCAGCACAGGAATAAGGTAGGGAAGAATTCTAAGGCTCATTTTGACTGCCTCCAGAAGTTAGATCAGATGGCAAATTGGATTTGGTGCTAGGTCTTTCCCTTTAGGTTTTACCCCAACAATGTTTTCATTAGTTTCGCTCACTCTCGAAATCAAGCATTTTACAGCAGGTTGGAGCAGCCTGTATCTCAGCACAGGAATAAGGTAGGGAAGAATTCTAAGGCTCATTTTGACTGCCTCCAGAAGTTAGATCAGATGGCAAATTGGATTTGGTGCTAGGTCTTTCCCTTTAGGTTTTACCCCAACAATGTTTTCATTAGTTTCGCTCACTCTCGAAATCAAGCATTTTACAGCAGGTTGGAGCAGCCTGTATCTCAGCACAGGAATAAGGTAGGGAAGAATTCTAAGGCTCATTTTGACTGCCTCCAGAAGTTAGATCAGATGGCAAATTGGATTTGGTGCTAGGTCTTTCCCTTTAGGTTTTACCCCAACAATGTTTTCATTAGTTTCGCTCACTCTCGAAATCAAGCATTTTACAGCAGGTTGGAGCAGCCTGTATCTCAGCACAGGAATAAGGTAGGGAAGAATTCAAATGCTCATTTTGACTGCCTCCAGAAGTTAGATCAGATGGCAAATTGGATTTGGTGCTAGGTCTTTCCCTTTAGGTTTTACCCCAACAATGTTTTCATTAGTTTCGCTCACTCTCGAAATCAAGCATTTTACAGCAGGTTGGAGCAGCCTGTATCTCAGCACAGGAATAAGGTAGGGAAGAATTCTAAGGCTCATTTTGACTGCCTCCAGAAGTTAGATCGGATGGCAAATTGGATTTGGTGCTAGGTCTTTCCCTTTAGGTTTTACCCCAACAATGTTTTCATTAGTTTCGCTCACTCTCGAAATCAAGCATTTTACAGCAGGTTGGAGCAGCCTGTATCTCAGCACAGGAATAAGGTAGGGAAGAATTCTAAGGCTCATTTTGACTGCCTCCAGAAGTTAGATCGGATGGCAAATTGGATTTGGTGCTAGGTCTTTCCCTTTAGGTTTTACCCCAACAATGTTTTCATTAGTTTCGCTCACTCTCGAAATCAAGCATTTTACAGCAGGTTGGAGCAGCCTGTATCTCAGCACAGGAATAAGGTAGGGAAGAATTCTAAGGCTCATTTTGACTGCCTCCAGAAGTTAGATCAGATGGCAAATTGGATTTGGTGCTAGGTCTTTCCCTTTAGGTTTTACCCCAACAATGTTTTCATTAGTTTCGCTCACTCTCGAAATCAAGCATTTTACAGCAGGTTGGAGCAGCCTGTATCTCAGCACAGGAATAAGGTAGGGAAGAATTCTAAGGCTCATTTTGACTGCCTCCAGAAGTTAGATCAGATGGCAAATTGGATTTGGTGCTAGGTCTTTCCCTTTAGGTTTTACCCCAACAATGTTTTCATTAGTTTCGCTCACTCTCGAAATCAAGCATTTTACAGCAGGTTGGAGCAGCCTGTATCTCAGCACAGGAATAAGGTAGGGAAGAATTCTAAGGATCATTTTGACTGCCTCCAGAAGTTAGATCAGATGGCAAATTGGATTTGGTGCTAGGTCTTTCCCTTTAGGTTTTACCCCAACAATGTTTTCATTAGTTTCGCTCACTCTCGAAATCAAGCATTTTACAGCAGGTTGGAGCAGCCTGTATCTCAGCACAGGAATAAGGTAGGGAAGAATTCTAAGGCTCATTTTGACTGCCTCCAGAAGTTAGATCAGATGGCAAATTGGATTTGGTGCTAGGTCTTTCCCTTTAGGTTTTACCCCAACAATGTTTTCATTAGTTTCGCTCACTCTCGAAATCAAGCATTTTACAGCAGGTTGGAGCAGCCTGTATCTCAGCACAGGAATAAGGTAGGGAAGAATTCTAAGGCTCATTTTGACTGCCTCCAGAAGTTAGATCAGATGGCAAATTGGATTTGGTGCTAGGTCTTTCCCTTTAGGTTTTACCCCAACAATGTTTTCATTAGTTTCGCTCACTCTCGAAATCAAGCATTTTACAGCAGGTTGGAGCAGCCTGTATCTCAGCACAGGACTAAGGTAGGGAAGAATTCTAAGGCTCATTTTGACTGCCTCCAGAAGTTAGATCAGATGGCAAATTGGATTTGGTGCTAGGTCTTTCCCTTTAGGTTTTACCCCAACAATGTTTTCATTAGTTTCGCTCACTCTCGAAATCAAGCATTTTACAGCAGGTTGGAGCAGCCTGTATCTCAGCACAGGAATAAGGTAGGGAAGAATTCTAAGGCTCATTTTGACTGCCTCCAGAAGTTAGATCAGATGACAAATTGGATTTGGTGCTAGGTCTTTCCCTTTAGGTTTTACCCCAACAATGTTTTCATTAGTTTCGCTCACTCTCGAAATCAAGCATTTTACAGCAGGTTGGAGCAGCCTGTATCTCAGCACAGGAATAAGGTAGGGAAGAATTCTAAGGCTCATTTTGACTGCCTCCAGAAGTTAGATCAGATGGCAAATTGGATTTGGTGCTAGGTCTTTCCCTTTAGGTTTTACCCCAACAATGTTTTCATTAGTTTCGCTCACTCTCGAAATCAAGCATTTTACAGCAGGTTGGAGCAGCCTGTATCTCAGCACAGGAATAAGGTAGGGAAGAATTCTAAGGCTCATTTTGACTGCCTCCAGAAGTTAGATCAGATGGCAAATTGGATTTGGTGCTAGGTCTTTCCCTTTAGGTTTTACCCCCAACAATGTTTTCATTAGTTTCGCTCACTCTCGAAATCAAGCATTTTACAGCAGGTTGGAGCAGCCTGTATCTCAGCACAGGAATAAGGTAGGGAAGAATTCTAAGGATCATTTTGACTGCCTCCAGAAGTTAGATCAGATGGCAAATTGGATTTGGTGCTAGGTCTTTCCCTTTAGGTTTTACCCCAACAATGTTTTCATTAGTTTCGCTCACTCTCGAAATCAAGCATTTTACAGCAGGTTGGAGCAGCCTGTATCTCAGCACAGGAATAAGGTAGGGAAGAATTCTAAGGCTCATTTTGACTGCCTCCAGAAGTTAGATCAGATGGCAAATTGGATTTGGTGCTAGGTCTTTCCCTTTAGGTTTTACCCCAACAATGTTTTCATTAGTTTCGCTCACTCTCGAAATCAAGCATTTTACAGCAGGTTGGAGCAGCCTGTATCTCAGCACAGGAATAAGGTAGGGAAGAATTCTAAGGCTCATTTTGACTGCCTCCAGAAGTTAGATCAGATGGCAAATTGGATTTGGTGCTAGGTCTTTCCCTTTAGGTTTTACCCCAACAATGTTTTCATTAGTTTCGCTCACTCTCGAAATCAAGCATTTTACAGCAGGTTGGAGCAGCCTGTATCTCAGCACAGGAATAAGGTAGGGAAGAATTCTAAGGCTCATTTTGACTGCCTCCAGAAGTTAGATCAGATGGCAAATTGGATTTGGTGCTAGGTCTTTCCCTTTAGGTTTTACCCCAACAATGTTTTCATTAGTTTCGCTCACTCTCGAAATCAAGCATTTTACAGCAGGTTGGAGCAGCCTGTATCTCAGCACAGGAATAAGGTAGGGAAGAATTCTAAGGCTCATTTTGACTGCCTCCAGAAGTTAGATCAGATGGCAAATTGGATTTGGTGCTAGGTCTTTCCCTTTAGGTTTTACCCCAACAATGTTTTCATTAGTTTCGCTCACTCTCGAAATCAAGCATTTTACAGCAGGTTGGAGCAGCCTGTATCTCAGCACAGGAATAAGGTAGGGAAGAATTCTAAGGCTCATTTTGACTGCCTCCAGAAGTTAGATCAGATGGCAAATTGGATTTGGTGCTAGGTCTTTCCCTTTAGGTTTTACCACAACAATGTTTTCATTAGTTTCGCTCACTCTCGAAATCAAGCATTTTACAGCAGGTTGGAGCAGCCTGTATCTCAGCACAGGAATAAGGTAGGGAAGAATTCTAAGGCTCATTTTGACTGCCTCCAGAAGTTAGATCAGATGGCAAATTGGATTTGGTGCTAGGTCTTTCCCTTTAGGTTTTACCCCAACAATGTTTTCATTAGTTTCGCTCACTCTCGAAATCAGCATTTTACAGCAGGTTGGAGCAGCCTGTATCTCAGCACAGGAATAAGGTAGGGAAGAATTCTAAGGCTCATTTTGACTGCCTCCAGAAGTTAGATCAGATGGCAAATTGGATTTGGTGCTAGGTCTTTCCCTTTAGGTTTTACCCCAACAATGTTTTCATTAGTTTCGCTCACTCTCGAAATCAAGCATTTTACAGCAGTTGGAGCAGCCCTGTATCTCAGCACAGGAATAAGGTAGGGAAGAATTCTAAGGCTCATTTTGACTGCCTCCAGAAGTTAGATCAGATGGCAAATTGGATTTGGTGCTAGGTCTTTCCCTTTAGGTTTTACCCCAACAATGTTTTCATTAGTTTCGCTCACTCTCGAAATCAAGCATTTTACAGCAGGTTGGAGCAGCCTGTATCTCCAGCACAGGAATAAGGTAGGGAAGAATTCTAAGGCTCATTTTGACTGCCCTCCAGAAGTTAGATCAGATGGCAAATTGGATTTGGTGCTAGGTCTTTCCCTTTAGGTTTTACCCCAACAATGTTTTCATTAGTTTCGCTCACTCTCGAAATCAAGCATTTTACAGCAGGTTGGAGCAGCCTGTATCTCAGCACAGGAATAAGGTAGGGAAGAATTCTAAGGCTCATTTTGACTGCCTCCAGAAGTTAGATCAGATGGCAATTGGATTTGGTGCTAGGTCTTTCCCTTTAGGTTTTACCCCAACAATGTTTTCATTAGTTTCGCTCACTCTCGAAATCAAGCATTTTACAGCAGGTTGGAGCAGCCTGTATCTCAGCACAGGAATAAGGTAGGGAAGAATTCTAAGGCTCATTTTGACTGCCTCCAGAAGTTAGATCAGATGGCAAATTGGATTTGGTGCTAGGTCTTTCCCTTTAGGTTTTACCCCAACAATGTTTTCATTAGTTTCGCTCACTCTCGAAATCAAGCATTTTACAGCAGGTTGGAGCAGCCTGTATCTCAGCACAGGAATAAGGTAGGGAAGAATTCTAAGGCTCATTTTGACTGCCTCCAGAAGTTAGATCAGATGGCAAATTGGATTTGGTGCTAGGTCTTTCCCTTTAGGTTTTACCCCAACAATGTTTTCATTAGTTTCGCTCACTCTCGAAATCAAGCATTTTACAGCAGGTTGGAGCAGCCTGTATCTCAGCACAGGAATAAGGTAGGGAAGAATTCTAAGGCTCATTTTGACTGCCTCCAGAAGTTAGATCAGATGGCAAATTGGATTTGGTGCTAGGTCTTTCCCTTTAGGTTTTACCCCAACAATGTTTTCATTAGTTTCGCTCACTCTCGAAATCAAGCATTTTACAGCAGGTTGGAGCAGCCTGTATCTCAGCACAGGAATAAGGTAGGGAAGAATTCTAAGGCTCATTTTGACTGCCTCCAGAAGTTAGATCAGATGGCAAATTGGATTTGGTGCTAGGTCTTTCCCTTTAGGTTTTACCCCAACAATGTTTTCATTAGTTTCGCTCACTCTCGAAATCAAGCATTTTACAGCAGGTTGGAGCAGCCTGTATCTCAGCACAGGAATAAGGTAGGGAAGAATTCTAAGGATCATTTTGACTGCCTCCAGAAGTTAGATCAGATGGCAAATTGGATTTGGTGCTAGGTCTTTCCCTTTAGGTTTTACCCCAACAATGGTTTTCATTAGTTTCGCTCACTCTCGAAATCAAGCATTTTACAGCAGGTTGGAGCAGCCTGTATCTCAGCACAGGAATAAGGTAGGGAAGAATTCTAAGGATCATTTTGACTGCCTCCAGAAGTTAGATCAGATGGCAAATTGGATTTGGTGCTAGGTCTTTCCCTTTAGGTTTTACCCCAACAATGTTTTCATTAGTTTCGCTCACTCTCGAAATCAAGCATTTTACAGCAGGTTGGAGCAGCCTGTATCTCAGCACAGGAATAAGGTAGGGAAGAATTCTAAGGATCATTTTGACTGCCTCCAGAAGTTAGATCAGATGGCAAATTGGATTTGGTGCTAGGTCTTTCCCTTTAGGTTTTACCCCAACAATGTTTTCATTAGTTTCGCTCACTCTCGAAATCAAGCATTTTACAGCAGGTTGGAGCAGCCTGTATCTCAGCACAGGAATAAGGTAGGGAAGAATTCTAAGGCTCATTTTGACTGCCTCCAGAAGTTAGATCAGATGGCAAATTGGATTTGGTGCTAGGTCTTTCCCTTTAGGTTTTACCCCAACAATGTTTTCATTAGTTTCGCTCACTCTCGAAATCAAGCATTTTACAGCAGGTTGGAGCAGCCTGTATCTCAGCACAGGAATAAGGTAGGGAAGAATTCTAAGGCTCATTTTGACTGCCTCCAGAAGTTAGATCAGATGGCAAATTGGATTTGGTGCTAGGTCTTTCCCTTTAGGTTTTACCCCAACAATGTTTTCATTAGTTTCGCTCACTCTCGAAATCAAGCATTTTACAGCAGGTTGGAGCAGCCTGTATCTCAGCACAGGAATAAGGTAGGGAAGAATTCTAAGGCTCATTTTGACTGCCTCCAGAAGTTAGATCAGATGGCAAATTGGATTTGGTGCTAGGTCTTTCCCTTTAGGTTTTACCCCAACAATGTTGTCATTAGTTTCGCTCACTCTCGAAATCAAGCATTTTACAGCAGGTTGGAGCAGCCTGTATCTCAGCACAGGATAAGGTAGGGAAGAATTCTAAGGCTCATTTTGACTGCCTCCAGAAGTTAGATCAGATGGCAAATTGGATTTGGTGCTAGGTCTTTCCCTTTAGGTTTTACCCCCAACAATGTTTTCATTAGTTTCGCTCACTCTCGAAATCAAGCATTTTACAGCAGGTTGGAGCAGCCTGTATCTCAGCACAGGAATAAGGTAGGGAAGAATTCTAAGGATCATTTTGACTGCCTCCAGAAGTTAGATCAGATGGCAAATTGGATTTGGTGCTAGGTCTTTCCCTTTAGGTTTTACCCCCAACAATGTTTTCATTAGTTTCGCTCACTCTCGAAATCAAGCATTTTACAGCAAGTTGGAGCAGCCTGTATCTCAGCACAGGAATAAGGTAGGGAAGAATTCTAAGGCTCATTTTGACTGCCTCCAGAAGTTAGATCAGATGGCAAATTGGATTTGGTGCTAGGTCTTTCCCTTTAGGTTTTACCCCAACAATGTTTTCATTAGTTTCGCTCACTCTCGAAATCAAGCATTTTACAGCAGGTTGGAGCAGCCTGTATCTCAGCACAGGAATAAGGTAGGGAAGAATTCTAAGGCTCATTTTGACTGCCTCCAGAAGTTAGATCAGATGGCAAATTGGATTTGGTGCTAGGTCTTTCCCTTTAGGTTTTACCCCAACAATGTTTTCATTAGTTTCGCTCACTCTCGAAATCAAGCATTTTACAGCAGGTTGGAGCAGCCTGTATCTCAGCACAGGAATAAGGTAGGGAAGAATTCTAAGGCTCATTTTGACTGCCTCCAGAAGTTAGATCAGATGGCAAATTGGATTTGGTGCTAGGTCTTTCCCTTTAGGTTTTACCCCAACAATGTTTTCATTAGTTTCGCTCACTCTCGAAATCAAGCATTTTACAGCAGGTTGGAGCAGCCTGTATCTCAGCACAGGAATAAGGTAGGGAAGAATTCTAAGGCTCATTTTGACTGCCTCCAGAAGTTAGATCAGATGGCAAATTGGATTTGGTGCTAGGTCTTTCCCTTTAGGTTTTACCCCAACAATGTTTTCATTAGTTTCGCTCACTCTCGAAATCAAGCATTTTACAGCAGGTTGGAGCAGCCTGTATCTCAGCACAGGAATAAGGTAGGGAAGAATTCTAAGGCTCATTTTGACTGCCTCCAGAAGTTAGATCAGATGGCAAATTGGATTTGGTGCTAGGTCTTTCCCTTTAGGTTTTACCCCAACAATGTTTTCATTAGTTTCGCTCACTCTCGAAATCAAGCATTTTACAGCAGGTTGGAGCAGCCTGTATCTCAGCACAGGAATAAGGTAGGGAAGAATTCTAAGGCTCATTTTGACTGCCTCCAGAAGTTAGATCAGATGGCAAATTGGATTTGGTGCTAGGTCTTTCCCTTTAGGTTTTACCCCAACAATGTTTTCATTAGTTTCGCTCACTCTCGAAATCAAGCATTTTACAGCAGGTTGGAGCAGCCTGTATCTCAGCACAGGAATAAGGTAGGGAAGAATTCTAAGGCTCATTTTGACTGCCTCCAGAAGTTAGATCAGATGGCAAATTGGATTTGGTGCTAGGTCTTTCCCTTTAGGTTTTACCCCAACAATGTTTTCATTAGTTTCGCTCACTCTCGAAATCAAGCATTTTACAGCAGGTTGGAGCAGCCTGTATCTCAGCACAGGAATAAGGTAGGGAAGAATTCTAAGGCTCATTTTGACTGCCTCCAGAAGTTAGATCAGATGGCAAATTGGATTTGGTGCTAGGTCTTTCCCTTTAGGTTTTACCCCAACAATGTTTTCATTAGTTTCGCTCACTCTCGAAATCAAGCATTTTACAGCAGGTTGGAGCAGCCTGTATCTCAGCACAGGAATAAGGTAGGGAAGAATTCTAAGGATCATTTTGACTGCCTCCAGAAGTTAGATCAGATGGCAAATTGGATTTGGTGCTAGGTCTTTCCCTTTAGGTTTTACCCCAACAATGTTTTCATTAGTTTCGCTCACTCTCGAAATCAAGCATTTTACAGCAGGTTGGAGCAGCCTGTATCTCAGCACAGGAATAAGGTAGGGAAGAATTCTAAGGATCATTTTGACTGCCTCCAGAAGTTAGATCAGATGGCAAATTGGATTTGGTGCTAGGTCTTTCCCTTTAGGTTTTACCCCAACAATGTTTTCATTAGTTTCGCTCACTCTCGAAATCAAGCATTTTACAGCAGGTTGGAGCAGCCTGTATCTCAGCACAGGAATAAGGTAGGGAAGAATTCTAAGGCTCATTTTGACTGCCTCCAGAAGTTAGATCAGATGGCAAATTGGATTTGGTGCTAGGTCTTTCCCTTTAGGTTTTACCCCAACAATGTTTTCATTAGTTTCGCTCACTCTCGAAATCAAGCATTTTACAGCAGGTTGGAGCAGCCTGTATCTCAGCACAGGAATAAGGTAGGGAAGAATTCTAAGGATCATTTTGACTGCCTCCAGAAGTTAGATCAGATGGCAAATTGGATTTGGTGCTAGGTCTTTCCCTTTAGGTTTTACCCCAACAATGTTTTCATTAGTTTCGCTCACTCTCGAAATCAAGCATTTTACAGCAGGTTGGAGCAGCCTGTATCTCAGCACAGGAATAAGGTAGGGAAGAATTCTAAGGATCATTTTGACTGCCTCCAGAAGTTAGATCAGATGGCAAATTGGATTTGGTGCTAGGTCTTTCCCTTTAGGTTTTACCCCAACAATGTTTTCATTAGTTTCGCTCACTCTCAAAATCAAGCATTTTACAGCAGGTTGGAGCAGCCTGTATCTCAGCACAGGAATAAGGTAGGGAAGAATTCTAAGGCTCATTTTGACTGCCTCCAGAAGTTAGATCAGATGGCAAATTGGATTTGGTGCTAGGTCTTTCCCTTTAGGTTTTACCCCAACAATGTTTTCATTAGTTTCGCTCACTCTCGAAATCAAGCATTTTACAGCAGGTTGGAGCAGCCTGTATCTCAGCACAGGAATAAGGTAGGGAAGAATTCTAAGGATCATTTTGACTGCCTCCAGAAGTTAGATCAGATGGCAAATTGGATTTGGTGCTAGGTCTTTCCCTTTAGGTTTTACCCCAACAATGTTTTCATTAGTTTCGCTCACTCTCGAAATCAAGCATTTTACAGCAGGTTGGAGCAGCCTGTATCTCAGCACAGGAATAAGGTAGGGAAGAATTCTAAGGCTCATTTTGACTGCCTCCAGAAGTTAGATCAGATGGCAAATTGGATTTGGTGCTAGGTCTTTCCCTTTAGGTTTTACCCCAACAATGTTTTCATTAGTTTCGCTCACTCTCGAAATCAAGCATTTTACAGCAGGTTGGAGCAGCCTGTATCTCAGCACAGGAATAAGGTAGGGAAGAATTCTAAGGCTCATTTTGACTGCCTCCAGAAGTTAGATCAGATGGCAAATTGGATTTGGTGCTAGGTCTTTCCCTTTAGGTTTTACCCCAACAATGTTTTCATTAGTTTCGCTCACTCTCGAAATCAAGCATTTTACAGCAGGTTGGAGCAGCCTGTATCTCAGCACAGGAATAAGGTAGGGAAGAATTCTAAGGCTCATTTTGACTGCCTCCAGAAGTTAGATCAGATGGCAAATTGGATTTGGTGCTAGGTCTTTCCCTTTAGGTTTTACCCCAACAATGTTTTCATTAGTTTCGCTCACTCTCGAAATCAAGCATTTTACAGCAGGTTGGAGCAGCCTGTATCTCAGCACAGGAATAAGGTAGGGAAGAATTCTAAGGCTCATTTTGACTGCCTCCAGAAGTTAGATCAGATGGCAAATTGGATTTGGTGCTAGGTCTTTCCCTTTAGGTTTTACCCCAACAATGTTTTCATTAGTTTCGCTCACTCTCGAAATCAAGCATTTTACAGCAGGTTGGAGCAGCCTGTATCTCAGCACAGGAATAAGGTAGGGAAGAATTCTAAGGCTCATTTTGACTGCCTCCAGAAGTTAGATCAGATGGCAAATTGGATTTGGTGCTAGGTCTTTCCCTTTAGGTTTTACCCCAACAATGTTTTCATTAGTTTCGCTCACTCTCGAAATCAAGCATTTTACAGCAGGTTGGAGCAGCCTGTATCTCAGCACAGGAATAAGGTAGGGAAGAATTCTAAGGATCATTTTGACTGCCTCCAGAAGTTAGATCAGATGGCAAATTGGATTTGGTGCTAGGTCTTTCCCTTTAGGTTTTACCCCAACAATGTTTTCATTAGTTTCGCTCATTCTCGAAATCAAGCATTTTACAGCAGGTTGGAGCAGCCTGCATCTCAGCACAGGAATAAGGTAGGGAAGAATTCTAAGGATCATTTTGACTGCCTCCAGAAGTTAGATCAGATGGCAAATTGGATTTGGTGCTAGGTCTTTCCCTTTAGGTTTTACCCCAACAATGTTTTCATTAGTTTCGCTCACTCTCGAAATCAAGCATTTTACAGCAGGTTGGAGCAGCCTGTATCTCAGCACAGGAATAAGGTAGGGAAGAATTCTAAGGCTCATTTTGACTGCCTCCAGAAGTTAGATCAGATGGCAAATTGGATTTGGTGCTAGGTCTTTCCCTTTAGGTTTTACCCCAACAATGTTTTCATTAGTTTCGCTCACTCTCGAAATCAAGCATTTTACAGCAGGTTGGAGCAGCCTGTATCTCAGCACAGGAATAAGGTAGGGAAGAATTCTAAGGCTCATTTTGACTGCCTCCAGAAGTTAGATCAGATGGCAAATTGGATTTGGTGCTAGGTCTTTCCCTTTAGGTTTTACCCCAACAATGTTTTCATTAGTTTCGCTCACTCTCGAAATCAAGCATTTTACAGCAGGTTGGAGCAGCCTGTATCTCAGCACAGGAATAAGGTAGGGAAGAATTCTAAGGATCATTTTGACTGCCTCCAGAAGTTAGATCAGATGGCAAATTGGATTTGGTGCTAGGTCTTTCCCTTTAGGTTTTACCCCAACAATGTTTTCATTAGTTTCGCTCACTCTCGAAATCAAGCATTTTACAGCAGGTTGGAGCAGCCTGTATCTCAGCACAGGAATAAGGTAGGGAAGAATTCTAAGGCTCATTTTGACTGCCTCCAGAAGTTAGATCAGATGGCAAATTGGATTTGGTGCTAGGTCTTTCCCTTTAGGTTTTACCCCAACAATGTTTTCATTAGTTTCGCTCACTCTCGAAATCAAGCATTTTACAGCAGGTTGGAGCAGCCTGTATCTCAGCACAGGAATAAGGTAGGGAAGAATTCTAAGGATCATTTTGACTGCCTCCAGAAGTTAGATCAGATGGCAAATTGGATTTGGTGCTAGGTCTTTCCCTTTAGGTTTTACCCCAACAATGTTTTCATTAGTTTCGCTCACTCTCGAAATCAAGCATTTTACAGCAGGTTGGAGCAGCCTGTATCTCAGCACAGGAATAAGGTAGGGAAGAATTCTAAGGATCATTTTGACTGCCTCCAGAAGTTAGATCAGATGGCAAATTGGATTTGGTGCTAGGTCTTTCCCTTTAGGTTTTACCCCAACAATGTTTTCATTAGTTTCGCTCACTCTCGAAATCAAGCATTTTACAGCAGGTTGGAGCAGCCTGTATCTCAGCACAGGAATAAGGTAGGGAAGAATTCTAAGGATCATTTTGACTGCCTCCAGAAGTTAGATCAGATGGCAAATTGGATTTGGTGCTAGGTCTTTCCCTTTAGGTTTTACCCCAACAATGTTTTCATTAGTTTCGCTCACTCTCGAAATCAAGCATTTTACAGCAGGTTGGAGCAGCCTGTATCTCAGCACAGGAATAAGGTAGGGAAGAATTCTAAGGCTCATTTTGACTGCCTCCAGAAGTTAGATCAGATGGCAAATTGGATTTGGTGCTAGGTCTTTCCCTTTAGGTTTTACCCCAACAATGTTTTCATTAGTTTCGCTCACTCTCGAAATCAAGCATTTTACAGCAGGTTGGAGCAGCCTGTATCTCAGCACAGGAATAAGGTAGGGAAGAATTCTAAGGATCATTTTGACTGCCTCCAGAAGTTAGATCAGACGGCAAATTGGATTTGGTGCTAGGTCTTTCCCTTTAGGTTTTACCCCAACAATGTTTTCATTAGTTTCGCTCACTCTCGAAATCAAGCATTTTACAGCAGGTTGGAGCAGCCTGTATCTCAGCACAGGAATAAGGTAGGGAAGAATTCTAAGGATCATTTTGACTGCCTCCAGAAGTTAGATCAGATGGCAAATTGGATTTGGTGCTAGGTCTTTCCCTTTAGGTTTTACCCCAACAATGTTTTCATTAGTTTCGCTCACTCTCGAAATCAAGCATTTTACAGCAGGTTGGAGCAGCCTGTATCTCAGCACAGGAATAAGGTAGGGAAGAATTCTAAGGCTCATTTTGACTGCCTCCAGAAGTTAGATCAGATGGCAAATTGGATTTGGTGCTAGGTCTTTCCCTTTAGGTTTTACCCCAACAATGTTTTCATTAGTTTCGCTCACTCTCGAAATCAAGCATTTTACAGCAGGTTGGAGCAGCCTGTATCTCAGCACAGGAATAAGGTAGGGAAGAATTCTAAGGCTCATTTTGACTGCCTCCAGAAGTTAGATCAGATGGCAAATTGGATTTGGTGCTAGGTCTTTCCCTTTAGGTTTTACCCCAACAATGTTTTCATTAGTTTCGCTCACTCTCGAAATCAAGCATTTTACAGCAGGTTGGAGCAGCCTGTATCTCAGCACAGGAATAAGGTAGGGAAGAATTCTAAGGCTCATTTTGACTGCCTCCAGAAGTTAGATCAGATGGCAAATTGGATTTGGTGCTAGGTCTTTCCCTTTAGGTTTTACCCCAACAATGTTTTCATTAGTTTCGCTCACTCTCGAAATCAAGCATTTTACAGCAGGTTGGAGCAGCCTGTATCTCAGCACAGGAATAAGGTAGGGAAGAATTCTAAGGCTCATTTTGACTGCCTCCAGAAGTTAGATCAGATGGCAAATTGTATTTGGTGCTAGGTCTTTCCCTTTAGGTTTTACCCCAACAATGTTTTCATTAGTTTCGCTCACTCTCGAAATCAAGCATTTTACAGCAGGTTGGAGCAGCCTGTATCTCAGCACAGGAATAAGGTAGGGAAGAATTCTAAGGCTCATTTTGACTGCCTCCAGAAGTTAGATCAGATGGCAAATTGGATTTGGTGCTAGGTCTTTCCCTTTAGGTTTTACCCCAACAATGTTTTCATTAGTTTCGCTCACTCTCGAAATCAAGCATTTTACAGCAGGTTGGAGCAGCCTGTATCTCAGCACAGGAATAAGGTAGGGAAGAATTCTAAGGCTCATTTTGACTGCCTCCAGAAGTTAGATCAGATGGCAAATTGGATTTGGTGCTAGGTCTTTCCCTTTAGGTTTTACCCCAACAATGTTTTCATTAGTTTCGCTCACTCTCGAAATCAAGCATTTTACAGCAGGTTGGAGCAGCCTGTATCTCAGCACAGGAATAAGGTAGGGAAGAATTCTAAGGATCATTTTGACTGCCTCCAGAAGTTAGATCAGATGGCAAATTGGATTTGGTGCTAGGTCTTTCCCTTTAGGTTTTACCCCAACAATGTTTTCATTAGTTTCGCTCACTCTCGAAATCAAGCATTTTACAGCAGGTTGGAGCAGCCTGTATCTCAGCACAGGAATAAGGTAGGGAAGAATTCTAAGGATCATTTTGACTGCCTCCAGAAGTTAGATCAGATGGCAAATTGGATTTGGTGCTAGGTCTTTCCCTTTAGGTTTTACCCCAACAATGTTTTCATTAGTTTCGCTCACTCTCGAAATCAAGCATTTTACAGCAGGTTGGAGCAGCCTGTATCTCAGCACAGGAATAAGGTAGGGAAGAATTCTAAGGCTCATTTTGACTGCCTCCAGAAGTTAGATCAGATGGCAAATTGGATTTGGTGCTAGGTCTTTCCCTTTAGGTTTTACCCCAACAATGTTTTCATTAGTTTCACTCACTCTCGAAATCAAGCATTTTACAGCAGGTTGGAGCAGCCTGTATCTCAGCACAGGAATAAGGTAGGGAAGAATTCTAAGGATCATTTTGACTGCCTCCAGAAGTTAGATCAGATGGCAAATTGGATTTGGTGCTAGGTCTTTCCCTTTAGGTTTTACCCCAACAATGTTTTCATTAGTTTCGCTCACTCTCGAAATCAAGCATTTTACAGCAGGTTGGAGCAGCCTGTATCTCAGCACAGGACTAAGGTAGGGAAGAATTCTAAGGCTCATTTTGACTGCCTCCAGAAGTTAGATCAGATGGCAAATTGGATTTGGTGCTAGGTCTTTCCCTTTAGGTTTTACCCCAACAATGTTTTCATTAGTTTCGCTCACTCTCGAAATCAAGCATTTTACAGCAGGTTGGAGCAGCCTGTATCTCAGCACAGGAATAAGGTAGGGAAGAATTCTAAGGCTCATTTTGACTGCCTCCAGAAGTTAGATCAGATGGCAAATTGGATTTGGTGCTAGGTCTTTCCCTTTAGGTTTTACCCCAACAATGTTTTCATTAGTTTCGCTCACTCTCGAAATCAAGCATTTTACAGCAGGTTGGAGCAGCCTGTATCTCAGCACAGGAATAAGGTAGGGAAGAATTCTAAGGCTCATTTTGACTGCCTCCAGAAGTTAGATCAGATGGCAAATTGGATTTGGTGCTAGGTCTTTCCCTTTAGGTTTTACCCCAACAATGTTTTCATTAGTTTCGCTCACTCTCGAAATCAAGCATTTTACAGCAGGTTGGAGCAGCCTGTATCTCAGCACAGGAATAAGGTAGGGAAGAATTCTAAGGATCATTTTGACTGCCTCCAGAAGTTAGATCAGATGGCAAATTGGATTTGGTGCTAGGTCTTTCCCTTTAGGTTTTACCCCAACAATGTTTTCATTAGTTTCGCTCACTCTCGAAATCAAGCATTTTACAGCAGGTTGGAGCAGCCTGTATCTCAGCACAGGAATAAGGTAGGGAAGAATTCTAAGGCTCATTTTGACTGCCTCCAGAAGTTAGATCAGATGGCAAATTGGATTTGGTGCTAGGTCTTTCCCTTTAGGTTTTACCCCAACAATGTTTTCATTAGTTTCGCTCACTCTCGAAATCAAGCATTTTACAGCAGGTTGGAGCAGCCTGTATCTCAGCACAGGAATAAGGTAGGGAAGAATTCTAAGGCTCATTTTGACTGCCTCCAGAAGTTAGATCAGATGGCAAATTGGATTTGGTGCTAGGTCTTTCCCTTTAGGTTTTACCCCAACAATGTTTTCATTAGTTTCGCTCACTCTCGAAATCAAGCATTTTACAGCAGGTTGGAGCAGCCTGTATCTCAGCACAGGAATAAGGTAGGGAAGAATTCTAAGGCTCATTTTGACTGCCTCCAGAAGTTAGATCAGATGGCAAATTGGATTTGGTGCTAGGTCTTTCCCTTTAGGTTTTACCCCAACAATGTTTTCATTAGTTTCGCTCACTCTCGAAATCAAGCATTTTACAGCAGGTTGGAGCAGCCTGTATCTCAGCACAGGAATAAGGTAGGGAAGAATTCTAAGGATCATTTTGACTGCCTCCAGAAGTTAGATCAGATGGCAAATTGGATTTGGTGCTAGGTCTTTCCCTTTAGGTTTTACCCCAACAATGTTTTCATTAGTTTCGCTCACTCTCGAAATCAAGCATTTTACAGCAGGTTGGAGCAGCCTGTATCTCAGCACAGGAATAAGGTAGGGAAGAATTCTAAGGCTCATTTTGACTGCCTCCAGAAGTTAGATCAGATGGCAAATTGGATTTGGTGCTAGGTCTTTCCCTTTAGGTTTTACCCCAACAATGTTTTCATTAGTTTCGCTCACTCTCGAAATCAAGCATTTTACAGCAGGTTGGAGCAGCCTGTATCTCAGCACAGGAATAAGGTAGGGAAGAATTCTAAGGATCATTTTGACTGCCTCCAGAAGTTAGATCAGATGGCAAATTGGATTTGGTGCTAGGTCTTTCCCTTTAGGTTTTACCCCAACAATGTTTTCATTAGTTTCGCTCACTCTCGAAATCAAGCATTTTACAGCAGGTTGGAGCAGCCTGTATCTCAGCACAGGAATAAGGTAGGGAAGAATTCTAAGGCTCATTTTGACTGCCTCCAGAAGTTAGATCAGATGGCAAATTGGATTTGGTGCTAGGTCTTTCCCTTTAGGTTTTACCCCAACAATGTTTTCATTAGTTTCGCTCACTCTCGAAATCAAGCATTTTACAGCAGGTTGGAGCAGCCTGTATCTCAGCACAGGAATAAGGTAGGGAAGAATTCTAAGGATCATTTTGACTGCCTCCAGAAGTTAGATCAGATGGCAAATTGGATTTGGTGCTAGGTCTTTCCCTTTAGGTTTTACCCCAACAATGTTTTCATTAGTTTCGCTCATTCTCGAAATCAAGCATTTTACAGCAGGTTGGAGCAGCCTGCATCTCAGCACAGGAATAAGGTAGGGAAGAATTCTAAGGCTCATTTTGACTGCCTCCAGAAGTTAGATCAGATGGCAAATTGGATTTGGTGCTAGGTCTTTCCCTTTAGGTTTTACCCCAACAATGTTTTCATTAGTTTCGCTCACTCTCGAAATCAAGCATTTTACAGCAGGTTGGAGCAGCCTGTATCTCAGCACAGGAATAAGGTAGGGAAGAATTCTAAGGCTCATTTTGACTGCCTCCAGAAGTTAGATCAGATGGCAAATTGGATTTGGTGCTAGGTCTTTCCCTTTAGGTTTTACCCCAACAATGTTTTCATTAGTTTCGCTCACTCTCGAAATCAAGCATTTTACAGCAGGTTGGAGCAGCCTGTATCTCAGCACAGGAATAAGGTAGGGAAGAATTCTAAGGATCATTTTGACTGCCTCCAGAAGTTAGATCAGATGGCAAATTGGATTTGGTGCTAGGTCTTTCCCTTTAGGTTTTACCCCAACAATGTTTTCATTAGTTTCGCTCACTCTCGAAATCAAGCATTTTACAGCAGGTTGGAGCAGCCTGTATCTCAGCACAGGAATAAGGTAGGGAAGAATTCTAAGGATCATTTTGACTGCCTCCAGAAGTTAGATCAGATGGCAAATTGGATTTGGTGCTAGGTCTTTCCCTTTAGGTTTTACCCCAACAATGTTTTCATTAGTTTCGCTCACTCTCGAAATCAAGCATTTTACAGCAGGTTGGAGCAGCCTGTATCTCAGCACAGGAATAAGGTAGGGAAGAATTCTAAGGCTCATTTTGACTGCCTCCAGAAGTTAGATCAGATGGCAAATTGGATTTGGTGCTAGGTCTTTCCCTTTAGGTTTTACCCCAACAATGTTTTCATTAGTTTCGCTCACTCTCGAAATCAAGCATTTTACAGCAGGTTGGAGCAGCCTGTATCTCAGCACAGGAATAAGGTAGGGAAGAATTCTAAGGCTCATTTTGACTGCCTCCAGAAGTTAGATCAGATGGCAAATTGGATTTGGTGCTAGGTCTTTCCCTTTAGGTTTTACCCCAACAATGTTTTCATTAGTTTCGCTCACTCTCGAAATCAAGCATTTTACAGCAGGTTGGAGCAGCCTGTATCTCAGCACAGGAATAAGGTAGGGAAGAATTCTAAGGCTCATTTTGACTGCCTCCAGAAGTTAGATCAGATGGCAAATTGGATTTGGTGCTAGGTCTTTCCCTTTAGGTTTTACCCCAACAATGTTTTCATTAGTTTCGCTCACTCTCGAAATCAAGCATTTTACAGCAGGTTGGAGCAGCCTGTATCTCAGCACAGGAATAAGGTAGGGAAGAATTCTAAGGCTCATTTTGACTGCCTCCAGAAGTTAGATCAGATGGCAAATTGGATTTGGTGCTAGGTCTTTCCCTTTAGGTTTTACCCCAACAATGTTTTCATTAGTTTCGCTCACTCTCGAAATCAAGCATTTTACAGCAGGTTGGAGCAGCCTGTATCTCAGCACAGGAATAAGGTAGGGAAGAATTCTAAGGCTCATTTTGACTGCCTCCAGAAGTTAGATCAGATGGCAAATTGGATTTGGTGCTAGGTCTTTCCCTTTAGGTTTTACCCCAACAATGTTTCATTAGTTTCGCTCACTCTCGAAATCAAGCATTTTACAGCAGGTTGGAGCAGCCTGTATCTCAGCACAGGAATAAGGTAGGGAAGAATTCTAAGGCTCATTTTGACTGCCTCCAGAAGTTAGATCAGATGGCAAATTGGATTTGGTGCTAGGTCTTTCCCTTTAGGTTTTACCCCAACAATGTTTTCATTAGTTTCGCTCACCTCTCGAAATCAAGCATTTTACAGCAGGTTGGAGCAGCCTGTATCTCAGCACAGGAATAAGGTAGGGAAGAATTCTAAGGCTCATTTTGACTGCCTCCAGAAGTTAGATCAGATGGCAAATTGGATTTGGTGCTAGGTCTTTCCCTTTAGGTTTTACCCCAACAATGTTTTCATTAGTTTCGCTCACTCTCGAAATCAAGCATTTTACAGCAGGTTGGAGCAGCCTGTATCTCAGCACAGGAATAAGGTAGGGAAGAATTCTAAGGATCATTTTGACTGCCTCCAGAAGTTAGATCAGATGGCAAATTGGATTTGGTGCTAGGTCTTTCCCTTTAGGTTTTACCCCAACAATGTTTTCATTAGTTTCGCTCAATCTTGAAATCAAGCATTTTACAGCAGGTTGGAGCAGCCTGTATCTCAGCACAGGAATAAGGTAGGGAAGAATTCTAAGGCTCATTTTGACTGCCTCCAGAAGTTAGATCAGATGGCAAATTGGATTTGGTGCTAGGTCTTTCCCTTTAGGTTTTAACCCCAACAATGTTTTCATTAGTTTCGCTCACTCTTGAAATCAAGCATTTTACAGCAGGTTGGAGCAGCCTGTATCTCAGCACAGGAATAAGGTAGGGAAGAATTCTAAGGCTCATTTTGACTGCCTCCAGAAGTTAGATCAGATGGCAAATTGGATTTGGTGCTAGGTCTTTCCCTTTAGGTTTTACCCCAACAATGTTTTCATTAGTTTCGCTCACTCTCGAAATCAAGCATTTTACAGCAGGTTGGAGCAGCCTGTATCTCAGCACAGGAATAAGGTAGGGAAGAATTCTAAGGATCATTTTGACTGCCTCCAGAAGTTAGATCAGATGGCAAATTGGATTTGGTGCTAGGTCTTTCCCTTTAGGTTTTACCCCAACAATGTTTTCATTAGTTTCGCTCACTCTCGAAATCAAGCATTTTACAGCAGGTTGGAGCAGCCTGTATCTCAGCACAGGAATAAGGTAGGGAAGAATTCTAAGGCTCATTTTGACTGCCTCCAGAAGTTAGATCAGATGGCAAATTGGATTTGGTGCTAGGTCTTTCCCTTTAGGTTTTACCCCAACAATGTTTTCATTAGTTTCGCTCACTCTCGAAATCAAGCATTTTACAGCAAGTTGGAGCAGCCTGTATCTCAGCACAGGAATAAGGTAGGGAAGAATTCTAAGGATCATTTTGACTGCCTCCAGAAGTTAGATCAGATGGCAAATTGGATTTGGTGCTAGGTCTTTCCCTTTAGGTTTTACCCCAACAATGTTTTCATTAGTTTCGCTCACTCTCGAAATCAAGCATTTTACAGCAGGTTGGAGCAGCCTGTATCTCAGCACAGGAATAAGGTAGGGAAGAATTCTAAGGCTCATTTTGACTGCCTCCAGAAGTTAGATCAGATGGCAAATTGGATTTGGTGCTAGGTCTTTCCCTTTAGGTTTTACCCCAACAATGTTTTCATTAGTTTCGCTCACTCTCGAAATCAAGCATTTTACAGCAGGTTGGAGCAGCCTGTATCTCAGCACAGGAATAAGGTAGGGAAGAATTCTAAGGCTCATTTTGACTGCCTCCAGAAGTTAGATCAGATGGCAAATTGGATTTGGTGCTAGGTCTTTCCCTTTAGGTTTTACCCCAACAATGTTTTCATTAGTTTCGCTCACTCTCGAAATCAAGCATTTTACAGCAGGTTGGAGCAGCCTGTATCTCAGCACAGGAATAAGGTAGGGAAGAATTCTAAGGCTCATTTTGACTGCCTCCAGAAGTTAGATCAGATGGCAAATTGGATTTGGTGCTAGGTCTTTCCCTTTAGGTTTTACCCCAACAATGTTTTCATTAGTTTCGCTCACTCTCGAAATCAAGCATTTTACAGCAGGTTGGAGCAGCCTGTATCTCAGCACAGGAATAAGGTAGGGAAGAATTCTAAGGCTCATTTTGACTGCCTCCAGAAGTTAGATCAGATGGCAAATTGGATTTGGTGCTAGGTCTTTCCCTTTAGGTTTTACCCCAACAATGTTTTCATTAGTTTCGCTCACTCTCGAAATCAAGCATTTTACAGCAGGTTGGAGCAGCCTGTATCTCAGCACAGGAATAAGGTAGGGAAGAATTCTAAGGCTCATTTTGACTGCCTCCAGAAGTTAGATCAGATGGCAAATTGGATTTGGTGCTAGGTCTTTCCCTTTAGGTTTTACCCCAACAATGTTTTCATTAGTTTCGCTCACTCTCGAAATCAAGCATTTTACAGCAGGTTGGAGCAGCCTGTATCTCAGCACAGGAATAAGGTAGGGAAGAATTCTAAGGCTCATTTTGACTGCCTCCAGAAGTTAGATCAGATGGCAAATTGGATTTGGTGCTAGGTCTTTCCCTTTAGGTTTTACCCCAACAATGTTTTCATTAGTTTCGCTCACTCTCGAAATCAAGCATTTTACAGCAGGTTGGAGCAGCCTGTATCTCAGCACAGGAATAAGGTAGGGAAGAATTCTAAGGCTCATTTTGACTGCCTCCAGAAGTTAGATCAGATGGCAAATTGGATTTGGTGCTAGGTCTTTCCCTTTAGGTTTTACCCCAACAATGTTTTCATTAGTTTCGCTCACTCTCGAAATCAAGCATTTTACAGCAGGTTGGAGCAGCCTGTATCTCAGCACAGGAATAAGGTAGGGAAGAATTCTAAGGATCATTTTGACTGCCTCCAGAAGTTAGATCAGATGGCAAATTGGATTTGGTGCTAGGTCTTTCCCTTTAGGTTTTACCCCAACAATGTTTTCATTAGTTTCGCTCACTCTCGAAATCAAGCATTTTACAGCAGGTTGGAGCAGCCTGTATCTCAGCACAGGAATAAGGTAGGGAAGAATTCTAAGGCTCATTTTGACTGCCTCCAGAAGTTAGATCAGATGGCAAATTGGATTTGGTGCTAGGTCTTTCCCTTTAGGTTTTACCCCAACAATGTTTTCATTAGTTTCGCTCACTCTCGAAATCAAGCATTTTACAGCAGGTTGGAGCAGCCTGTATCTCAGCACAGGAATAAGGTAGGGAAGAATTCTAAGGCTCATTTTGACTGCCTCCAGAAGTTAGATCAGATGGCAAATTGGATTTGGTGCTAGGTCTTTCCCTTTAGGTTTTACCCCAACAATGTTTTCATTAGTTTCGCTCACTCTCGAAATCAAGCATTTTACAGCAGGTTGGAGCAGCCTGTATCTCAGCACAGGAATAAGGTAGGGAAGAATTCTAAGGCTCATTTTGACTGCCTCCAGAAGTTAGATCAGATGGCAAATTGGATTTGGTGCTAGGTCTTTCCCTTTCGGTTTTACCCCAACAATGTTTTCATTAGTTTCGCTCACTCTCGAAATCAAGCATTTTACAGCAGGTTGGAGCAGCCTGTATCTCAGCACAGGAATAAGGTAGGGAAGAATTCTAAGGCTCATTTTGACTGCCTCCAGAAGTTAGATCAGATGGCAAATTGGATTTGGTGCTAGGTCTTTCCCTTTAGGTTTTACCCCAACAATGTTTTCATTAGTTTCGCTCACTCTCGAAATCAAGCATTTTACAGCAGGTTGGAGCAGCCTGTATCTCAGCACAGGAATAAGGTAGGGAAGAATTCTAAGGCTCATTTTGACTGCCTCCAGAAGTTAGATCAGATGGCAAATTGGATTTGGTGCTAGGTCTTTCCCTTTAGGTTTTACCCCAACAATGTTTTCATTAGTTTCGCTCACTCTTGAAATCAAGCATTTTACAGCAGGTTGGAGCAGCCTGTATCTCAGCACAGGAATAAGGTAGGGAAGAATTCTAAGGCTCATTTTGACTGCCTCCAGAAGTTAGATCAGATGGCAAATTGGATTTGGTGCTAGGTCTTTCCCTTTAGGTTTTACCCCAACAATGTTTTCATTAGTTTCGCTCACTCTTGAAATCAAGCATTTTACAGCAGGTTGGAGCAGCCTGTATCTCAGCACAGGAATAAGGTAGGGAAGAATTCTAAGGCTCATTTTGACTGCCTCCAGAAGTTAGATCAGATGGCAAATTGGATTTGGTGCTAGGTCTTTCCCTTTAGGTTTTACCCCAACAATGTTTTCATTAGTTTCGCTCACTCTCGAAATCAAGCATTTTACAGCAGGTTGGAGCAGCCTGTATCTCAGCACAGGAATAAGGTAGGGAAGAATTCTAAGGCTCATTTTGACTGCCTCCAGAAGTTAGATCAGATGGCAAATTGGATTTGGTGCTAGGTCTTTCCCTTTAGGTTTTACCCCAACAATGTTTTCATTAGTTTCGCTCACTCTCGAAATCAAGCATTTTACAGCAGGTTGGAGCAGCCTGTATCTCAGCACAGGACTAAGGTAGGGAAGAATTCTAAGGCTCATTTTGACTGCCTCCAGAAGTTAGATCAGATGGCAAATTGGATTTGGTGCTAGGTCTTTCCCTTTAGGTTTTACCCCAACAATGTTTTCATTAGTTTCGCTCACTCTCGAAATCAAGCATTTTACAGCAGGTTGGAGCAGCCTGTATCTCAGCACAGGACTAAGGTAGGGAAGAATTCTAAGGCTCATTTTGACTGCCTCCAGAAGTTAGATCAGATGGCAAATTGGATTTGGTGCTAGGTCTTTCCCTTTAGGTTTTACCCCAACAATGTTTTCATTAGTTTCGCTCACTCTCGAAATCAAGCATTTTACAGCAGGTTGGAGCAGCCTGTATCTCAGCACAGGAATAAGGTAGGGAAGAATTCTAAGGATCATTTTGACTGCCTCCAGAAGTTAGATCAGATGGCAAATTGGATTTGGTGCTAGGTCTTTCCCTTTAGGTTTTACCCCAACAATGTTTTCATTAGTTTTGCTCACTCTCGAAATCAAGCATTTTACAGCAGGTTGGAGCAGCCTGTATCTCAGCACAGGATTAAGGTAGGGAAGAATTCTAAGGCTCATTTTGACTGCCTCCAGAAGTTAGATCAGATGGCAAATTGGATTTGGTGCTAGGTCTTTCCCTTTAGGTTTTACCCCAACAATGTTTTCATTAGTTTCGCTCACTCTCGAAATCAAGCATTTTACAGCAGGTTGGAGCAGCCTGTATCTCAGCACAGGAATAAGGTAGGGAAGAATTCTAAGGCTCATTTTGACTGCCTCCAGAAGTTAGATCAGATGGCAAATTGGATTTGGTGCTAGGTCTTTCCCTTTAGGTTTTACCCCAACAATGTTTTCATTAGTTTCGCTCACTCTCGAAATCAAGCATTTTACAGCAGGTTGGAGCAGCCTGTATCTCAGCACAGGAATAAGGTAGGGAAGAATTCTAAGGATCATTTTGACTGCCTCCAGAAGTTAGATCAGATGGCAAATTGGATTTGGTGCTAGGTCTTTCCCTTTAGGTTTTACCCCAACAATGTTTTCATTAGTTTCGCTCACTCTCGAAATCAAGCATTTTACAGCAGGTTGGAGCAGCCTGTATCTCAGCACAGGAATAAGGTAGGGAAGAATTCTAAGGCTCATTTTGACTGCCTCCAGAAGTTAGATCAGATGGCAAATTGGATTTGGTGCTAGGTCTTTCCCTTTAGGTTTTACCCCAACAATGTTTTCATTAGTTTCGCTCACTCTCGAAATCAAGCATTTTACAGCAGGTTGGAGCAGCCTGTATCTCAGCACAGGACTAAGGTAGGGAAGAATTCTAAGGCTCATTTTGACTGCCTCCAGAAGTTAGATCAGATGGCAAATTGGATTTGGTGCTAGGTCTTTCCCTTTAGGTTTTACCCCAACAATGTTTTCATTAGTTTCGCTCACTCTCGAAATCAAGCATTTTACAGCAGGTTGGAGCAGCCTGTATCTCAGCACAGGAATAAGGTAGGGAAGAATTCTAAGGCTCATTTTGACTGCCTCCAGAAGTTAGATCAGATGGCAAATTGGATTTGGTGCTAGGTCTTTCCCTTTAGGTTTTACCCCAACAATGTTTTCATTAGTTTCGCTCACTCTCGAAATCAAGCATTTTACAGCAGGTTGGAGCAGCCTGTATCTCAGCACAGGAATAAGGTAGGGAAGAATTCTAAGGATCATTTTGACTGCCTCCAGAAGTTAGATCAGATGGCAAATTGGATTTGGTGCTAGGTCTTTCCCTTTAGGTTTTACCCCAACAATGTTTTCATTAGTTTCGCTCACTCTCGAAATCAAGCATTTTACAGCAGGTTGGAGCAGCCTGTATCTCAGCACAGGAATAAGGTAGGGAAGAATTCTAAGGCTCATTTTGACTGCCTCCAGAAGTTAGATCAGATGGCAAATTGGATTTGGTGCTAGGTCTTTCCCTTTAGGTTTTACCCCAACAATGTTTTCATTAGTTTCGCTCACTCTCGAAATCAAGCATTTTACAGCAGGTTGGAGCAGCCTGTATCTCAGCACAGGAATAAGGTAGGGAAGAATTCTAAGGATCATTTTGACTGCCTCCAGAAGTTAGATCAGATGGCAAATTGGATTTGGTGCTAGGTCTTTCCCTTTAGGTTTTACCCCAACAATGTTTTCATTAGTTTCGCTCACTCTCGAAATCAAGCATTTTACAGCAGGTTGGAGCAGCCTGTATCTCAGCACAGGACTAAGGTAGGGAAGAATTCTAAGGCTCATTTTGACTGCCTCCAGAAGTTAGATCAGATGGCAAATTGGATTTGGTGCTAGGTCTTTCCCTTTAGGTTTTACCCCAACAATGTTTTCATTAGTTTCGCTCACTCTCGAAATCAAGCATTTTACAGCAGGTTGGAGCAGCCTGTATCTCAGCACAGGAATAAGGTAGGGAAGAATTCTAAGGCTCATTTTGACTGCCTCCAGAAGTTAGATCAGATGGCAAATTGGATTTGGTGCTAGGTCTTTCCCTTTAGGTTTTACCCCAACAATGTTTTCATTAGTTTCGCTCACTCTCGAAATCAAGCATTTTACAGCAGGTTGGAGCAGCCTGTATCTCAGCACAGGAATAAGGTAGGGAAGAATTCTAAGGCTCATTTTGACTGCCTCCAGAAGTTAGATCAGATGGCAAATTGGATTTGGTGCTAGGTCTTTCCCTTTAGGTTTTACCCCAACAATGTTTTCATTAGTTTCGCTCACTCTCGAAATCAAGCATTTTACAGCAGGTTGGAGCAGCCTGTATCTCAGCACAGGAATAAGGTAGGGAAGAATTCTAAGGCTCATTTTGACTGCCTCCAGAAGTTAGATCAGATGGCAAATTGGATTTGGTGCTAGGTCTTTCCCTTTCGGTTTTACCCCAACAATGTTTTCATTAGTTTCGCTCACTCTCGAAATCAAGCATTTTACAGCAGGTTGGAGCAGCCTGTATCTCAGCACAGGAATAAGGTAGGGAAGAATTCTAAGGCTCATTTTGACTGCCTCCAGAAGTTAGATCAGATGGCAAATTGGATTTGGTGCTAGGTCTTTCCCTTTAGGTTTTACCCCAACAATGTTTTCATTAGTTTCGCTCACTCTCGAAATCAAGCATTTTACAGCAGGTTGGAGCAGCCTGTATCTCAGCACAGGAATAAGGTAGGGAAGAATTCTAAGGCTCATTTTGACTGCCTCCAGAAGTTAGATCAGATGGCAAATTGGATTTGGTGCTAGGTCTTTCCCTTTAGGTTTTACCCCAACAATGTTTTCATTAGTTTCGCTCACTCTCGAAATCAAGCATTTTACAGCAGGTTGGAGCAGCCTGTATCTCAGCACAGGAATAAGGTAGGGGAAGAATTCTAAGGCTCATTTTGACTGCCTCCAGAAGTTAGATCAGATGGCAAATTGGATTTGGTGCTAGGTCTTTCCCTTTAGGTTTTACCCCAACAATGTTTTCATTAGTTTCGCTCACTCTCTGAAATCAAGCATTTTACAGCAAGTTGGAGCAGCCTGTATCTCAGCACAGGAATAAGGTAGGGAAGAATTCTAAGGCTCATTTTGACTGCCTCCAGAAGTTAGATCAGATGGCAAATTGGATTTGGTGCTAGGGTCTTTCCCTTTAGGTTTTACCCCAACAATGTTTTCATTAGTTTCGCTCACTCTCGAAATCAAGCATTTTACAGCAGGTTGGAGCAGCCTGTATCTCAGCACAGGACTAAGGTAGGGAAGAATTCTAAGGCTCATTTTGACTGCCTCCAGAAGTTAGATCAGATGGCAAATTGGATTTGGTGCTAGGTCTTTCCCTTTAGGTTTTACCCCAACAATGTTTTCATTAGTTTCGCTCACTCTCGAAATCAAGCATTTTACAGCAGGTTGGAGCAGCCTGTATCTCAGCACAGGAATAAGGTAGGGAAGAATTCTAAGGCTCATTTTGACTGCCTCCAGAAGTTAGATCAGATGGCAAATTGGATTTGGTGCTAGGTCTTTCCCTTTAGGTTTTACCCCAACAATGTTTTCATTAGTTTCGCTCACTCTCGAAATCAAGCATTTTACAGCAGGTTGGAGCAGCCTGTATACTCAGCACAGGAATAAGGTAGGGAAGAATTCTAAGGCTCATTTTGACTGCCTCCAGAAGTTAGATCAGATGGCAAATTGGATTTGGTGCTAGGTCTTTCCCTTTAGGTTTTACCCCAACAATGTTTTCATTAGTTTCGCTCACTCTCGAAATCAAGCATTTTACAGCAGGTTGGAGCAGCCTGTATCTCAGCACAGGACTAAGGTAGGGAAGAATTCTAAGGCTCATTTTGACTGCCTCCAGAAGTTAGATCAGATGGCAAATTGGATTTGGTGCTAGGTCTTTCCCTTTAGGTTTTACCCCCAACAATGTTTTCATTAGTTTCGCTCACTCTCGAAATCAAGCATTTTACAGCAGGTTGGAGCAGCCTGTATCTCAGCACAGGAATAAGGTAGGGAAGAATTCTAAGGCTCATTTTTGACTGCCTCCAGAAGTTAGATCAGATGGCAAATTGGATTTGGTGCTAGGTCTTTCCCTTTCGGTTTTACCCCAACAATGTTTTCATTAGTTTCGCTCACTCTCGAAATCAAGCATTTTACAGCAGGTTGGAGCAGCCTGTATCTCAGCACAGGAATAAGGTAGGGAAGAATTCTAAGGCTCATTTTGACTGCCTCCAGAAGTTAGATCAGATGGCAAATTGGATTTGGTGCTAGGTCTTTCCCTTTAGGTTTTACCCCAACAATGTTTTCATTAGTTTTCGCTCACTCTCGAAATCAAGCATTTTACAGCAGGTTGGAGCAGCCTGTATCTCAGCACAGGAATAAGGTAGGGAAGAATTCTAAGGCTCATTTTGACTGCCTCCAGAAGTTAGATCAGATGGCAAATTGGATTTGGTGCTAGGTCTTTCCCTTTAGGTTTTACCCCAACAATGTTTTCATTAGTTTCGCTCACATCTCGAAATCAAGCATTTTACAGCAGGTTGGAGCAGCCTGTATCTCAGCACAGGAATAAGGTAGGGAAGAATTCTAAGGCTCATTTTGACTGCCTCCAGAAGTTAGATCAGATGGCAAATTGGATTTGGTGCTAGGTCTTTCCCTTTAGGGTTTTACCCCAACAATGTTTTCATTAGTTTCGCTCACTCTCGAAATCAAGCATTTTACAGCAGGTTGGAGCAGCCTGTATCTCAGCACAGGACTAAGGTAGGGAAGAATTCTAAGGCTCATTTTGACTGCCTCCAGAAGTTAGATCAGATGGCAAATTGGATTTGGTGCTAGGTCTTTCCCTTTAGGTTTTACCCCAACAATGTTTTCATTAGTTTCGCTCACTCTCGAAATCAAGCATTTTACAGCAGGTTGGAGCAGCCCTGTATCCTCAGCACAGGAATAAGGTAGGGAAGAATTCTAAGGCTCATTTTGACTGCCTCCAGAAGTTAGATCAGATGGCAAATTGGATTTGGTGCTAGGTCTTTCCCTTTAGGTTTTACCCCAACAATGTTTTCATTAGTTTCGCTCACTCTCGAAATCAAGCATTTTACAGCAGGTTGGAGCAGCCTGTAATCTCAGCACAGGAATAAGGTAGGGAAGAATTCTAAGGCTCATTTTGACTGCCTCCAGAAGTTAGATCAGATGGCAAATTGGATTTGGTGCTAGGTCTTTCCCTTTCGGTTTTTACCCCCAACAATGTTTTCATTAGTTTCGCTCACTCTCGAAATCAAGCATTTTACAGCAGGTTGGAGCAGCCTGTATCTCAGCACAGGACTAAGGTAGGGAAGAATTCTAAGGCTCATTTTGACTGCCCTCCAGAAGTTAGATCAGATGGCAAATTGGATTTGGTGCTAGGTCTTTCCCTTTAGGTTTTACCCCAACAATGTTTTCATTAGTTTCGCTCACTCTCGAAATCAAGCATTTTACAGCAGGTTGGAGCAGCCTGTATCTCAGCACAGGAATAAGGTAGGGAAGAATTCTAAGGCTCATTTTGACTGCCTCCAGAAGTTAGATCAGATGGCAAATTGGATTTGGTGCTAGGTCTTTCCCTTTAGGTTTTACCCCAACAATGTTTTCATTAGTTTCGCTCACTCTTGAAATCAAGCATTTTACAGCAGGTTGGAGCAGCCTGTATCTCAGCACAGGAATAAGGTAGGGAAGAATTCTAAGGCTCATTTTGACTGCCTCCAGAAGTTAGATCAGATGGCAAATTGGATTTGGTGCTAGGTCTTTCCCTTTAGGTTTTACCCCAACAATGTTTTCATTAGTTTCGCTCACTCTTGAAATCAAGCATTTTACAGCAGGTTGGAGCAGCCTGTATCTCAGCACAGGAATAAGGTAGGGAAGAATTCTAAGGCTCATTTTGACCTGCCTCCAGAAGTTAGATCAGATGGCAAATTGGATTTGGTGCTAGGTCTTTCCCTTTAGGTTTTACCCCAACAATGTTTTCATTAGTTTCGCTCACTCTCGAAATCAAGCATTTTACAGCAGGTTGGAGCAGCCTGTATCTCAGCACAGGAATAAGGTAGGGAAGAATTCTAAGGCTCATTTTGACTGCCTCCAGAAGTTAGATCAGATGGCAAATTGGATTTGGTGCTAGGTCTTTCCCTTTAGGTTTTACCCCAACAATGTTTTCATTAGTTTCGCCTCACTCTCGAAATCAAGCATTTTACAGCAGGTTGGAGCAGCCTGTATCTCAGCACAGGAATAAGGTAGGGAAGAATTCTAAGGCTCATTTTGACTGCCTCCAGAAGTTAGATCAGATGGCAAATTGGATTTGGTGCTAGGTCTTTCCCTTTAGGTTTTACCCCAACAATGTTTTCAATTAGTTTCGCTCACTCTCGAAATCAAGCATTTTACAGCAGGTTGGAGCAGCCTGTATCTCAGCACAGGAATAAGGTAGGGAAGAATTCTAAGGCTCATTTTGACTGCCTCCAGAAGTTAGATCAGATGGCAAATTGGATTTGGTGCTAGGTCTTTCCCTTTAGGTTTTTACCCCAACAATGTTTTCATTAGTTTCGCTCACTCTCGAAATCCAAGCATTTTACAGGCAGGTTGGAGCAGCCTGTATCTCAGCACAGGAATAAGGTAGGGAAGAATTCTAAGGATCATTTTTGACTGCCTCCAGAAGTTAGATCAGATGGCAAATTGGATTTGGTGCTAGGTCTTTCCCTTTAGGTTTTACCCCAACAAATGTTTTCATTAGTTTTGCTCACTCTCGAAATCAAGCATTTTACAGCAGGTTGGAGCAGCCTGTATCTCAGCACAGGATTAAGGTAGGGAAGAATTCTAAGGCTCATTTTGACTGCCTCCAGAAGTTAGATCAGATGGCAAATTGGATTTGGTGCTAGGTCTTTCCCTTTAGGTTTTACCCCAACAATGTTTTCATTAGTTTCGCTCACTCTCGAAATCAAGCATTTTACAGCAGGTTGGAGCAGCCTGTATCTCAGCACAGGAATAAGGTAGGGAAGAATTCTAAGGCTCATTTTGACTGCCTCCAGAAGTTAGATCAGATGGCAAATTGGATTTGGTGCTAGGTCTTTCCCTTTAGGTTTTACCCCAACAATGTTTTCATTAGTTTCGCTCACTCTCGAAATCAAGCATTTTACAGCAGGTTGGAGCAGCCTGTATCTCAGCACAGGAATAAGGTAGGGAAGAATTCTAAGGATCATTTTGACTGCCTCCAGAAGTTAGATCAGATGGCAAATTGGATTTGGTGCTAGGTCTTTCCCTTTAGGTTTTACCCCAACAATGTTTTCATTAGTTTCGCTCACTCTCGAAATCAAGCATTTTACAGCAGGTTGGAGCAGCCTGTATCTCAGCACAGGAATAAGGTAGGGAAGAATTCTAAGGCTCATTTTGACTGCCTCCAGAAGTTAGATCAGATGGCAAATTGGATTTGGTGCTAGGTCTTTCCCTTTAGGTTTTACCCCAACAATGTTTTCATTAGTTTCGCTCACTCTCGAAATCAAGCATTTTACAGCAGGTTGGAGCAGCCTGTATCTCAGCACAGGAATAAGGTAGGGAAGAATTCTAAGGCTCATTTTGACTGCCTCCAGAAGTTAGATCAGATGGCAAATTGGATTTGGTGCTAGGTCTTTCCCTTTAGGTTTTACCCCAACAATGTTTTCATTAGTTTCGCTCACTCTCGAAATCAAGCATTTTACAGCAGGTTGGAGCAGCCTGTATCTCAGCACAGGAATAAGGTAGGGAAGAATTCTAAGGCTCATTTTGACTGCCTCCAGAAGTTAGATCAGATGGCAAATTGGATTTGGTGCTAGGTCTTTCCCTTTAGGTTTTACCCCAACAATGTTTTCATTAGTTTCGCTCACTCTCGAAATCAAGCATTTTACAGCAGGTTGGAGCAGCCTGTATCTCAGCACAGGAATAAGGTAGGGAAGAATTCTAAGGATCATTTTGACTGCCTCCAGAAGTTAGATCAGATGGCAAATTGGATTTGGTGCTAGGTCTTTCCCTTTAGGTTTTACCCCAACAATGTTTTCATTAGTTTCGCTCACTCTCGGAAATCAAGCATTTTACAGCAGGTTGGAGCAGCCTGTATCTCAGCACAGGAATAAGGTAGGGAAGAATTCTAAGGCTCATTTTGACTGCCTCCAGAAGTTAGATCAGATGGCAAATTGGATTTGGTGCTAGGTCTTTCCCTTTAGGTTTTACCCCAACAATGTTTTCATTAGTTTCGCTCACTCTCGAAATCAAGCATTTTACAGCAGGTTGGAGCAGCCTGTATCTCAGCACAGGAATAAGGTAGGGAAGAATTCTAAGGATCATTTTGACTGCCTCCAGAAGTTAGATCAGATGGCAAAATTGGATTTGGTGCTAGGTCTTTCCCTTTAGGTTTTACCCCAACAATGTTTTCATTAGTTTCGCTCACTCTCGAAATCAAGCATTTTACAGCAGGTTGGAGCAGCCTGTATCTCAGCACAGGAATAAGGTAGGGAAGAATTCTAAGGCTCATTTTGACTGCCTCCAGAAGTTAGATCAGATGGCAAAATTGGATTTGGTGCTAGGTCTTTCCCTTTAGGTTTTACCCCAACAATGTTTTCATTAGTTTCGCTCACTCTCGAAATCAAGCATTTTACAGCAGGTTGGAGCAGCCTGTATCTCAGCACAGGAATAAGGTAGGGAAGAATTCTAAGGCTCATTTTGACTGCCTCCAGAAGTTAGATCAGATGGCAAATTGGATTTGGTGCTAGGTCTTTCCCTTTAGGTTTTACCCCAACAATGTTTTCATTAGTTTCGCTCACTCTCGAAATCAAGCATTTTACAGCAGGTTGGAGCAGCCTGTATCTCAGCACAGGAATAAGGTAGGGAAGAATTCTAAGGATCATTTTGACTGCCTCCAGAAGTTAGATCAGATGGCAAATTGGATTTGGTGCTAGGTCTTTCCCTTTAGGTTTTACCCCAACAATGTTTTCATTAGTTTCGCTCACTCTCGAAATCAAGCATTTTACAGCAGGTTGGAGCAGCCTGTATCTCAGCACAGGAATAAGGTAGGGAAGAATTCTAAGGCTCATTTTGACTGCCTCCAGAAGTTAGATCAGATGGCAAATTGGATTTGGTGCTAGGTCTTTCCCTTTAGGTTTTTACCCCAACAATGTTTTCATTAGTTTCGCTCACTCTTGAAATCAAGCATTTTACAGCAGGTTGGAGCAGCCTGTATCTCAGCACAGGAATAAGGTAGGGAAGAATTCTAAGGCTCATTTTGACTGCCTCCAGAAGTTAGATCAGATGGCAAATTGGATTTGGTGCTAGGTCTTTCCCTTTAGGTTTTACCCCAACAATGTTTTCATTAGTTTCGCTCCACTCTCGAAATCAAGCATTTTACAGCAGGTTGGAGCAGCCTGTATCTCAGCACAGGAATAAGGTAGGGAAGAATTCTAAGGATCATTTTGACTGCCTCCAGAAGTTAGATCAGATGGCAAATTGGATTTGGTGCTAGGTCTTTCCCTTTAGGTTTTACCCCAACAATGTTTTCATTAGTTTCGCTCACTCTCGAAATCAAGCATTTTACAGCAGGTTGGAGCAGCCTGTATCTCAGCACAGGAATAAGGTAGGGAAGAATTCTAAGGATCATTTTGACTGCCTCCAGAAGTTAGATCAGATGGCAAATTGGATTTTGGTGCTAGGTCTTTCCCTTTAGGTTTTACCCCAACAATGTTTTCATTAGTTTCGCTCACTCTCGAAATCAAGCATTTTACAGCAAGTTGGAGCAGCCTGTATCTCAGCACAGGAATAAGGTAGGGAAGAATTCTAAGGATCATTTTGACTGCCTCCAGAAGTTAGATCAGATGGCAAATTGGATTTGGTGCTAGGTCTTTCCCTTTAGGTTTTACCCCAACAATGTTTTCATTAGTTTCGCTCACTCTCGAAATCAAGCATTTTACAGCAGGTTGGAGCAGCCTGTATCTCAGCACAGGAATAAGGTAGGGAAGAATTCTAAGGCTCATTTTGACTGCCTCCAGAAGTTAGATCAGATGGCAAATTGGATTTGGTGCTAGGTCTTTCCCTTTAGGTTTTACCCCAACAATGTTTTCATTAGTTTCGCTCAC
Organism: Melanerpes formicivorus; assembly: GCF_026170545.1. Classification (NCBI taxonomy): domain Eukaryota; kingdom Metazoa; phylum Chordata; class Aves; order Piciformes; family Picidae; genus Melanerpes; species Melanerpes formicivorus. The sequence goes on from NW_027142900.1 coordinate 62,310, forward strand.
TCTCGAAATCAAGCATTTTACAGCAGGTTGGAGCAGCCTGTATCTCAGCACAGGAATAAGGTAGGGGAAGAATTCTAAGGGATCATTTTGACTGCCTCCAGAAGTTAGATCAGATGGCAAATTGGATTTGGTGCTAGGTCTTTCCCTTTAGGTTTTACCCCAACAATGTTTTCATTAGTTTCGCTCACTCTCGAAATCAAGCATTTTACAGCAGGTTGGAGCAGCCTGTATCTCAGCACAGGAATAAGGTAGGGAAGAATTCTAAGGCTCATTTTGACTGCCTCCAGAAGTTAGATCAGATGGCAAATTGGATTTGGTGCTAGGTCTTTCCCTTTAGGTTTTACCCCAACAATGTTTTCATTAGTTTCGCTCACTCTCGAAATCAAGCATTTTACAGCAGGTTTGGAGCAGCCTGTATCTCAGCACAGGAATAAGGTAGGGAAGAATTCTAAGGATCATTTTGACTGCCTCCAGAAGTTAGATCAGATGGCAAATTGGATTTGGTGCTAGGTCTTTCCCTTTAGGTTTTACCCCAACAATGTTTTCATTAGTTTTGCTCACTCTCGAAATCAAGCATTTTACAGCAGGTTGGAGCAGCCTGTATCTCAGCACAGGATTAAGGTAGGGAAGAATTCTAAGGCTCATTTTGACTGCCTCCAGAAGTTAGATCAGATGGCAAATTGGATTTGGTGCTAGGTCTTTCCCTTTAGGTTTTACCCCAACAATGTTTTCATTAGTTTCGCTCACTCTCGAAATCAAGCATTTTACAGCAGGTTGGAGCAGCCTGTATCTCAGCACAGGAATAAGGTAGGGAAGAATTCTAAGGCTCATTTTGACTGCCTCCAGAAGTTAGATCAGATGGCAAATTGGATTTGGTGCTAGGTCTTTCCCTTTAGGTTTTACCCCAACAATGTTTTCATTAGTTTCGCTCACTCTTGAAATCAAGCATTTTACAGCAGGTTGGAGCAGCCTGTATCTCAGCACAGGAATAAGGTAGGGAAGAATTCTAAGGATCATTTTGACTGCCTCCAGAAGTTAGATCAGATGGCAAATTGGATTTGGTGCTAGGTCTTTCCCTTTAGGTTTTACCCCAACAATGTTTTCATTAGTTTCGCTCACTCTCGAAATCAAGCATTTTACAGCAGGTTGGAGCAGCCTGTATCTCAGCACAGGAATAAGGTAGGGAAGAATTCTAAGGCTCATTTTGACTGCCTCCAGAAGTTAGATCAGATGGGCAAATTGGATTTGGTGCTAGGTCTTTCCCTTTAGGTTTTACCCCAACAATGTTTTCATTAGTTTCGCTCACTCTCGAAATCAAGCATTTTACAGCAGGTTGGAGCAGCCTGTATCTCAGCACAGGAATAAGGTAGGGAAGAATTCAAAGGATCATTTTGACTGCCTCCAGAAGTTTAGATCAGATGGCAAATTGGATTTGGTGCTAGGTCTTTCCCTTTAGGTTTTACCCCCAACAATGTTTTCATTAGTTTCGCTCACCTCTCGAAATCAAGCATTTTACAGCAGGTTGGAGCAGCCTGTATCTCAGCACAGGAATAAGGTAGGGAAGAATTCTAAGGCTCATTTTGACTGCCTCCAGAAGTTAGATCAGATGGCAAATTGGATTTGGTGCTAGGTCCTTTCCCTTTAGGTTTTACCCCCAACAATGTTTTCATTAGTTTCGCTCACTCTCGAAATCAAGCATTTTACAGCAGGTTGGAGCAGCCTGTATCTCAGCACAGGAATAAGGTAGGGAAGAATTCTAAGGCTCATTTTGACTGCCTCCAGAAGTTAGATCAGATGGCAAATTGGATTTGGTGCTAGGTCTTTCCCTTTAGGTTTTACCCCAACAATGTTTTCATTAGTTTCGCTCACTCTCGAAATCAAAGCATTTTACAGCAGGTTGGAGCAGCCTGTATCTCAGCACAGGAATAAGGTAGGGAAGAATTCTAAGGCTCATTTTGACTGCCTCCAGAAGTTAGATCAGATGGCAAATTGGATTTGGTGCTAGGTCTTTCCCCTTTAGGTTTTACCCCAACAATGTTTTCATTAGTTTCGCTCACTCTCGAAATCAAGCATTTTACAGCAGGTTGGAGCAGCCTGTATCTCAGCACAGGAATAAGGTAGGGAAGAATTCTAAGGCTCATTTTGACTGCCTCCAGAAGTTAGATCAGATGGCAAATTGGATTTGGTGCTAGGTCTTTCCCTTTAGGTTTTACCCCAACAATGTTTTCATTAGTTTCGCTCACTCTCGAAATCAAGCATTTTACAGCAGGTTGGAGCAGCCTGTATCTCAGCACAGGAATAAGGTAGGGAAGAATTCTAAGGCTCATTTTGACTGCCTCCAGAAGTTAGATCAGATGGCAAATTGGATTTGGTGCTAGGTCTTTCCCTTTAGGTTTTACCCCAACAATGTTTTCATTAGTTTCGCTCACTCTCGAAATCAAGCATTTTACAGCAGGTTGGAGCAGCCTGTATCTCAGCACAGGAATAAGGTAGGGAAGAATTCTAAGGCTCATTTTGACTGCCTCCAGAAGTTAGATCAGATGGCAAATTGGATTTGGTGCTAGGTCTTTCCCTTTAGGTTTTACCCCAACAATGTTTTCATTAGTTTCGCTCACTCTCGAAATCAAGCATTTTACAGCAGGTTGGAGCAGCCTGTATCTCAGCACAGGAATAAGGTAGGGAAGAATTCTAAGGCTCATTTTGACTGCCTCCAGAAGTTAGATCAGATGGCAAATTGGATTTGGTGCTAGGTCTTTCCCTTTAGGTTTTACCCCAACAATGTTTTCATTAGTTTCGCTCACTATCTCGAAATCAAGCATTTTACAGCAGGTTGGAGCAGCCTGTATCTCAGCACAGGAATAAGGTAGGGAAGAATTCTAAGGCTCATTTTGACTGCCTCCAGAAGTTAGATCAGATGGCAAATTGGATTTGGTGCTAGGTCTTTCCCTTTAGGTTTTACCCCAACAATGTTTTCATTAGTTTCGCTCACTCTCGAAATCAAGCATTTTACAGCAGGTTGGAGCAGCCTGTATCTCAGCACAGGAATAAGGTAGGGAAGAATTCTAAGGCTCATTTTGACTGCCTCCAGAAGTTAGATCAGATGGCAAATTGGATTTGGTGCTAGGTCTTTCCCTTTAGGTTTTACCCCAACAATGTTTTCATTAGTTTCGCTCACTCTCGAAATCAAGCATTTTACAGCAGGTTGGAGCAGCCTGTATCTCAGCACAGGAATAAGGTAGGGAAGAATTCTAAGGCTCATTTTGACTGCCTCCAGAAGTTAGATCAGATGGCAAATTGGATTTGGTGCTAGGTCTTTCCCTTTAGGTTTTACCCCAACAATGTTTTCATTAGTTTCGCTCACTCTCGAAATCAAGCATTTTACAGCAGGTTGGAGCAGCCTGTATCTCAGCACAGGAATAAGGTAGGGAAGAATTCTAAGGCTCATTTTGACTGCCTCCAGAAGTTAGATCAGATGGCAAATTGGATTTGGTGCTAGGTCTTTCCCTTTAGGTTTTACCCCAACAATGTTTTCATTAGTTTCGCTCACTCTCGAAATCAAGCATTTTACAGCAGGTTGGAGCAGCCTGTATCTCAGCACAGGAATAAGGTAGGGAAGAATTCTAAGGCTCATTTTGACTGCCTCCAGAAGTTAGATCAGATGGCAAATTGGATTTGGTGCTAGGTCTTTCCCTTTAGGTTTTACCCCAACAATGTTTTCATTAGTTTCGCTCACTCTCGAAATCAAGCATTTTACAGCAGGTTGGAGCAGCCTGTATCTCAGCACAGGAATAAGGTAGGGAAGAATTCTAAGGCTCATTTTGACTGCCTCCAGAAGTTAGATCAGATGGCAAATTGGATTTGGTGCTAGGTCTTTCCCTTTAGGTTTTACCCCAACAATGTTTTCATTAGTTTCGCTCACTCTCGAAATCAAGCATTTTACAGCAGGTTGGAGCAGCCTGTATCTCAGCACAGGAATAAGGTAGGGAAGAATTCTAAGGCTCATTTTGACTGCCTCCAGAAGTTAGATCAGATGGCAAATTGGATTTGGTGCTAGGTCTTTCCCTTTAGGTTTTACCCCAACAATGTTTTCATTAGTTTCGCTCACTCTCGAAATCAAGCATTTTACAGCAGGTTGGAGCAGCCTGTATCTCAGCACAGGAATAAGGTAGGGAAGAATTCTAAGGCTCATTTTGACTGCCTCCAGAAGTTAGATCAGATGGCAAATTGGATTTGGTGCTAGGTCTTTCCCTTTAGGTTTTACCCCAACAATGTTTTCATTAGTTTCGCTCACTCTCGAAATCAAGCATTTTACAGCAGGTTGGAGCAGCCTGTATCTCAGCACAGGAATAAGGTAGGGAAGAATTCTAAGGCTCATTTTGACTGCCTCCAGAAGTTAGATCAGATGGCAAATTGGATTTGGTGCTAGGTCTTTCCCTTTAGGTTTTACCCCAACAATGTTTTCATTAGTTTCGCTCACTCTCGAAATCAAGCATTTTACAGCAGGTTGGAGCAGCCTGTATCTCAGCACAGGAATAAGGTAGGGAAGAATTCTAAGGCTCATTTTGACTGCCTCCAGAAGTTAGATCAGATGGCAAATTGGATTTGGTGCTAGGTCTTTCCCTTTAGGTTTTACCCCAACAATGTTTTCATTAGTTTCGCTCACTCTCGAAATCAAGCATTTTACAGCAGGTTGGAGCAGCCTGTATCTCAGCACAGGAATAAGGTAGGGAAGAATTCTAAGGCTCATTTTGACTGCCTCCAGAAGTTAGATCAGATGGCAAATTGGATTTGGTGCTAGGTCTTTCCCTTTAGGTTTTACCCCAACAATGTTTTCATTAGTTTCGCTCACTCTCGAAATCAAGCATTTTACAGCAGGTTGGAGCAGCCTGTATCTCAGCACAGGAATAAGGTAGGGAAGAATTCTAAGGCTCATTTTGACTGCCTCCAGAAGTTAGATCAGATGGCAAATTGGATTTGGTGCTAGGTCTTTCCCTTTAGGTTTTACCCCAACAATGTTTTCATTAGTTTCGCTCACTCTCGAAATCAAGCATTTTACAGCAGGTTGGAGCAGCCTGTATCTCAGCACAGGAATAAGGTAGGGAAGAATTCTAAGGCTCATTTTGACTGCCTCCAGAAGTTAGATCAGATGGCAAATTGGATTTGGTGCTAGGTCTTTCCCTTTAGGTTTTACCCCAACAATGTTTTCATTAGTTTCGCTCACTCTCGAAATCAAGCATTTTACAGCAGGTTGGAGCAGCCTGTATCTCAGCACAGGAATAAGGTAGGGAAGAATTCTAAGGCTCATTTTGACTGCCTCCAGAAGTTAGATCAGATGGCAAATTGGATTTGGTGCTAGGTCTTTCCCTTTAGGTTTTACCCCAACAATGTTTTCATTAGTTTCGCTCACTCTCGAAATCAAGCATTTTACAGCAGGTTGGAGCAGCCTGTATCTCAGCACAGGAATAAGGTAGGGAAGAATTCTAAGGCTCATTTTGACTGCCTCCAGAAGTTAGATCAGATGGCAAATTGGATTTGGTGCTAGGTCTTTCCCTTTAGGTTTTACCCCAACAATGTTTTCATTAGTTTCGCTCACTCTCGAAATCAAGCATTTTACAGCAGGTTGGAGCAGCCTGTATCTCAGCACAGGAATAAGGTAGGGAAGAATTCTAAGGCTCATTTTGACTGCCTCCAGAAGTTAGATCAGATGGCAAATTGGATTTGGTGCTAGGTCTTTCCCTTTAGGTTTTACCCCAACAATGTTTTCATTAGTTTCGCTCACTCTCGAAATCAAGCATTTTACAGCAGGTTGGAGCAGCCTGTATCTCAGCACAGGAATAAGGTAGGGAAGAATTCTAAGGCTCATTTTGACTGCCTCCAGAAGTTAGATCAGATGGCAAATTGGATTTGGTGCTAGGTCTTTCCCTTTAGGTTTTACCCCAACAATGTTTTCATTAGTTTCGCTCACTCTCGAAATCAAGCATTTTACAGCAGGTTGGAGCAGCCTGTATCTCAGCACAGGAATAAGGTAGGGAAGAATTCTAAGGATCATTTTGACTGCCTCCAGAAGTTAGATCAGATGGCAAATTGGATTTGGTGCTAGGTCTTTCCCTTTAGGTTTTACCCCAACAATGTTTTCATTAGTTTCGCTCACTCTCGAAATCAAGCATTTTACAGCAGGTTGGAGCAGCCTGTATCTCAGCACAGGAATAAGGTAGGGAAGAATTCTAAGGATCATTTTGACTGCCTCCAGAAGTTAGATCAGATGGCAAATTGGATTTGGTGCTAGGTCTTTCCCTTTAGGTTTTACCCCAACAATGTTTTCATTAGTTTCGCTCACTCTCGAAATCAAGCATTTTACAGCAGGTTGGAGCAGCCTGTATCTCAGCACAGGAATAAGGTAGGGAAGAATTCTAAGGATCATTTTGACTGCCTCCAGAAGTTAGATCAGATGGCAAATTGGATTTGGTGCTAGGTCTTTCCCTTTAGGTTTTACCCCAACAATGTTTTCATTAGTTTCGCTCACTCTCGAAATCAAGCATTTTACAGCAGGTTGGAGCAGCCTGTATCTCAGCACAGGAATAAGGTAGGGAAGAATTCTAAGGCTCATTTTGACTGCCTCCAGAAGTTAGATCAGATGGCAAATTGGATTTGGTGCTAGGTCTTTCCCTTTAGGTTTTACCCCAACAATGTTTTCATTAGTTTCGCTCACTCTCGAAATCAAGCATTTTACAGCAGGTTGGAGCAGCCTGTATCTCAGCACAGGAATAAGGTAGGGAAGAATTCTAAGGCTCATTTTGACTGCCTCCAGAAGTTAGATCAGATGGCAAATTGGATTTGGTGCTAGGTCTTTCCCTTTAGGTTTTACCCCAACAATGTTTTCATTAGTTTCGCTCACTCTCGAAATCAAGCATTTTACAGCAGGTTGGAGCAGCCTGTATCTCAGCACAGGAATAAGGTAGGGAAGAATTCTAAGGCTCATTTTGACTGCCTCCAGAAGTTAGATCAGATGGCAAATTGGATTTGGTGCTAGGTCTTTCCCTTTAGGTTTTACCCCAACAATGTTTTCATTAGTTTCGCTCACTCTCGAAATCAAGCATTTTACAGCAGGTTGGAGCAGCCTGTATCTCAGCACAGGAATAAGGTAGGGAAGAATTCTAAGGCTCATTTTGACTGCCTCCAGAAGTTAGATCAGATGGCAAATTGGATTTGGTGCTAGGTCTTTCCCTTTAGGTTTTACCCCAACAATGTTTTCATTAGTTTCGCTCACTCTCGAAATCAAGCATTTTACAGCAGGTTGGAGCAGCCTGTATCTCAGCACAGGAATAAGGTAGGGAAGAATTCTAAGGCTCATTTTGACTGCCTCCAGAAGTTAGATCAGATGGCAAATTGGATTTGGTGCTAGGTCTTTCCCTTTAGGTTTTACCCCCACAATGTTTTCATTAGTTTCGCTCACTCTCGAAATCAAGCATTTTACAGCAGGTTGGAGCAGCCTGTATCTCAGCACAGGAATAAGGTAGGGAAGAATTCTAAGGATCATTTTGACTGCCTCCAGAAGTTAGATCAGATGGCAAATTGGATTTGGTGCTAGGTCTTTCCCTTTAGGTTTTACCCCAACAATGTTTTCATTAGTTTCGCTCACTCTCGAAATCAAGCATTTTACAGCAGGTTGGAGCAGCCTGTATCTCAGCACAGGAATAAGGTAGGGAAGAATTCTAAGGATCATTTTGACTGCCTCCAGAAGTTAGATCAGATGGCAAATTGGATTTGGTGCTAGGTCTTTCCCTTTAGGTTTTACCCCCACAATGTTTTCATTAGTTTCGCTCACTCTCGAAATCAAGCATTTTACAGCAGGTTGGAGCAGCCTGTATCTCAGCACAGGAATAAGGTAGGGAAGAATTCTAAGGATCATTTTGACTGCCTCCAGAAGTTAGATCAGATGGCAAATTGGATTTGGTGCTAGGTCTTTCCCTTTAGGTTTTACCCCAACAATGTTTTCATTAGTTTCGCTCACTCTCGAAATCAAGCATTTTACAGCAGGTTGGAGCAGCCTGTATCTCAGCACAGGAATAAGGTAGGGAAGAATTCTAAGGCTCATTTTGACTGCCTCCAGAAGTTAGATCAGATGGCAAATTGGATTTGGTGCTAGGTCTTTCCCTTTAGGTTTTACCCCAACAATGTTTTCATTAGTTTCGCTCACTCTCGAAATCAAGCATTTTACAGCAGGTTGGAGCAGCCTGTATCTCAGCACAGGAATAAGGTAGGGAAGAATTCTAAGGCTCATTTTGACTGCCTCCAGAAGTTAGATCAGATGGCAAATTGGATTTGGTGCTAGGTCTTTCCCTTTAGGTTTTACCCCAACAATGTTTTCATTAGTTTCGCTCACTCTCGAAATCAAGCATTTTACAGCAGGTTGGAGCAGCCTGTATCTCAGCACAGGAATAAGGTAGGGAAGAATTCTAAGGCTCATTTTGACTGCCTCCAGAAGTTAGATCAGATGGCAAATTGGATTTGGTGCTAGGTCTTTCCCTTTAGGTTTTACCCCAACAATGTTTTCATTAGTTTCGCTCACTCTCGAAATCAAGCATTTTACAGCAGGTTGGAGCAGCCTGTATCTCAGCACAGGAATAAGGTAGGGAAGAATTCTAAGGCTCATTTTGACTGCCTCCAGAAGTTAGATCAGATGGCAAATTGGATTTGGTGCTAGGTCTTTCCCTTTAGGTTTTACCCCAACAATGTTTTCATTAGTTTCGCTCACTCTCGAAATCAAGCATTTTACAGCAGGTTGGAGCAGCCTGTATCTCAGCACAGGAATAAGGTAGGGAAGAATTCTAAGGCTCATTTTGACTGCCTCCAGAAGTTAGATCAGATGGCAAATTGGATTTGGTGCTAGGTCTTTCCCTTTAGGTTTTACCCCAACAATGTTTTCATTAGTTTCGCTCACTCTCGAAATCAAGCATTTTACAGCAGGTTGGAGCAGCCTGTATCTCAGCACAGGAATAAGGTAGGGAAGAATTCTAAGGCTCATTTTGACTGCCTCCAGAAGTTAGATCAGATGGCAAATTGGATTTGGTGCTAGGTCTTTCCCTTTAGGTTTTACCCCAACAATGTTTTCATTAGTTTCGCTCACTCTCGAAATCAAGCATTTTACAGCAGGTTGGAGCAGCCTGTATCTCAGCACAGGAATAAGGTAGGGAAGAATTCTAAGGCTCATTTTGACTGCCTCCAGAAGTTAGATCAGATGGCAAATTGGATTTGGTGCTAGGTCTTTCCCTTTAGGTTTTACCCCAACAATGTTTTCATTAGTTTCGCTCACTCTCGAAATCAAGCATTTTACAGCAGGTTGGAGCAGCCTGTATCTCAGCACAGGAATAAGGTAGGGAAGAATTCTAAGGCTCATTTTGACTGCCTCCAGAAGTTAGATCAGATGGCAAATTGGATTTGGTGCTAGGTCTTTCCCTTTAGGTTTTACCCCAACAATGTTTTCATTAGTTTCGCTCACTCTCGAAATCAAGCATTTTACAGCAGGTTGGAGCAGCCTGTATCTCAGCACAGGAATAAGGTAGGGAAGAATTCTAAGGCTCATTTTGACTGCCTCCAGAAGTTAGATCAGATGGCAAATTGGATTTGGTGCTAGGTCTTTCCCTTTAGGTTTTACCCCAACAATGTTTTCATTAGTTTCGCTCACTCTCGAAATCAAGCATTTTACAGCAGGTTGGAGCAGCCTGTATCTCAGCACAGGAATAAGGTAGGGAAGAATTCTAAGGCTCATTTTGACTGCCTCCATGGCAAATTGGATTTGGTGCTAGGTCTTTCCCTTTAGGTTTTACCCCAACAATGTTTTCATTAGTTTCGCTCACTCTCGAAATCAAGCATTTTACAGCAGGTTGGAGCAGCCTGTATCTCAGCACAGGAATAAGGTAGGGAAGAATTCTAAGGCTCATTTTGACTGCCTCCAGAAGTTAGATCAGATGGCAAATTGGATTTGGTGCTAGGTCTTTCCCTTTAGGTTTTACCCCAACAATGTTTTCATTAGTTTCGCTCACTCTCGAAATCAAGCATTTTACAGCAGGTTGGAGCAGCCTGTATCTCAGCACAGGAATAAGGTAGGGAAGAATTCTAAGGCTCATTTTGACTGCCTCCAGAAGTTAGATCAGATGGCAAATTGGATTTGGTGCTAGGTCTTTCCCTTTAGGTTTTACCCCAACAATGTTTTCATTAGTTTCGCTCACTCTCGAAATCAAGCATTTTACAGCAGGTTGGAGCAGCCTGTATCTCAGCACAGGAATAAGGTAGGGAAGAATTCTAAGGCTCATTTTGACTGCCTCCAGAAGTTAGATCAGATGGCAAATTGGATTTGGTGCTAGGTCTTTCCCTTTAGGTTTTACCCCAACAATGTTTTCATTAGTTTCGCTCACTCTCGAAATCAAGCATTTTACAGCAGGTTGGAGCAGCCTGTATCTCAGCACAGGAATAAGGTAGGGAAGAATTCTAAGGCTCATTTTGACTGCCTCCAGAAGTTAGATCAGATGGCAAATTGGATTTGGTGCTAGGTCTTTCCCTTTAGGTTTTACCCCAACAATGTTTTCATTAGTTTCGCTCACTCTCGAAATCAAGCATTTTACAGCAGGTTGGAGCAGCCTGTATCTCAGCACAGGAATAAGGTAGGGAAGAATTCTAAGGCTGATTTTGACTGCCTCCAGAAGTTAGATCAGATGGCAAATTGGATTTGGTGCTAGGTCTTTCCCTTTAGGTTTTACCCCAACAATGTTTTCATTAGTTTCGCTCACTCTCGAAATCAAGCATTTTACAGCAGGTTGGAGCAGCCTGTATCTCAGCACAGGAATAAGGTAGGGAAGAATTCTAAGGCTCATTTTGACTGCCTCCAGAAGTTAGATCAGATGGCAAATTGGATTTGGTGCTAGGTCTTTCCCTTTAGGTTTTACCCCAACAATGTTTTCATTAGTTTCGCTCACTCTCGAAATCAAGCATTTTACAGCAGGTTGGAGCAGCCTGTATCTCAGCACAGGAATAAGGTAGGGAAGAATTCTAAGGCTCATTTTGACTGCCTCCAGAAGTTAGATCAGATGGCAAATTGGATTTGGTGCTAGGTCTTTCCCTTTAGGTTTTACCCCAACAATGTTTTCATTAGTTTCGCTCACTCTCGAAATCAAGCATTTTACAGCAGGTTGGAGCAGCCTGTATCTCAGCACAGGAATAAGGTAGGGAAGAATTCTAAGGCTCATTTTGACTGCCTCCAGAAGTTAGATCAGATGGCAAATTGGATTTGGTGCTAGGTCTTTCCCTTTAGGTTTTACCCCAACAATGTTTTCATTAGTTTCGCTCACTCTCGAAATCAAGCATTTTACAGCAGGTTGGAGCAGCCTGTATCTCAGCACAGGAATAAGGTAGGGAAGAATTCTAAGGCTCATTTTGACTGCCTCCAGAAGTTAGATCAGATGGCAAATTGGATTTGGTGCTAGGTCTTTCCCTTTAGGTTTTACCCCAACAATGTTTTCATTAGTTTCGCTCACTCTCGAAATCAAGCATTTTACAGCAGGTTGGAGCAGCCTGTATCTCAGCACAGGAATAAGGTAGGGAAGAATTCTAAGGCTCATTTTGACTGCCTCCAGAAGTTAGATCAGATGGCAAATTGGATTTGGTGCTAGGTCTTTCCCTTTAGGTTTTACCCCAACAATGTTTTCATTAGTTTCGCTCACTCTCGAAATCAAGCATTTTACAGCAGGTTGGAGCAGCCTGTATCTCAGCACAGGAATAAGGTAGGGAAGAATTCTAAGGCTCATTTTGACTGCCTCCAGAAGTTAGATCAGATGGCAAATTGGATTTGGTGCTAGGTCTTTCCCTTTAGGTTTTACCCCAACAATGTTTTCATTAGTTTCGCTCACTCTCGAAATCAAGCATTTTACAGCAGGTTGGAGCAGCCTGTATCTCAGCACAGGAATAAGGTAGGGAAGAATTCTAAGGCTCATTTTGACTGCCTCCAGAAGTTAGATCAGATGGCAAATTGGATTTGGTGCTAGGTCTTTCCCTTTAGGTTTTACCCCAACAATGTTTTCATTAGTTTCGCTCACTCTCGAAATCAAGCATTTTACAGCAGGTTGGAGCAGCCTGTATCTCAGCACAGGAATAAGGTAGGGAAGAATTCTAAGGCTCATTTTGACTGCCTCCAGAAGTTAGATCAGATGGCAAATTGGATTTGGTGCTAGGTCTTTCCCTTTAGGTTTTACCCCAACAATGTTTTCATTAGTTTCGCTCACTCTCGAAATCAAGCATTTTACAGCAGGTTGGAGCAGCCTGTATCTCAGCACAGGAATAAGGTAGGGAAGAATTCTAAGGCTCATTTTGACTGCCTCCAGAAGTTAGATCAGATGGCAAATTGGATTTGGTGCTAGGTCTTTCCCTTTAGGTTTTACCCCAACAATGTTTTCATTAGTTTCGCTCACTCTCGAAATCAAGCATTTTACAGCAGGTTGGAGCAGCCTGTATCTCAGCACAGGAATAAGGTAGGGAAGAATTCTAAGGCTCATTTTGACTGCCTCCAGAAGTTAGATCAGATGGCAAATTGGATTTGGTGCTAGGTCTTTCCCTTTAGGTTTTACCCCAACAATGTTTTCATTAGTTTCGCTCACTCTCGAAATCAAGCATTTTACAGCAGGTTGGAGCAGCCTGTATCTCAGCACAGGAATAAGGTAGGGAAGAATTCTAAGGCTCATTTTGACTGCCTCCAGAAGTTAGATCAGATGGCAAATTGGATTTGGTGCTAGGTCTTTCCCTTTAGGTTTTACCCCAACAATGTTTTCATTAGTTTCGCTCACTCTCGAAATCAAGCATTTTACAGCAGGTTGGAGCAGCCTGTATCTCAGCACAGGAATAAGGTAGGGAAGAATTCTAAGGCTCATTTTGACTGCCTCCAGAAGTTAGATCAGATGGCAAATTGGATTTGGTGCTAGGTCTTTCCCTTTAGGTTTTACCCCAACAATGTTTTCATTAGTTTCGCTCACTCTCGAAATCAAGCATTTTACAGCAGGTTGGAGCAGCCTGTATCTCAGCACAGGAATAAGGTAGGGAAGAATTCTAAGGCTCATTTTGACTGCCTCCAGAAGTTAGATCAGATGGCAAATTGGATTTGGTGCTAGGTCTTTCCCTTTAGGTTTTACCCCAACAATGTTTTCATTAGTTTCGCTCACTCTCGAAATCAAGCATTTTACAGCAGGTTGGAGCAGCCTGTATCTCAGCACAGGAATAAGGTAGGGAAGAATTCTAAGGCTCATTTTGACTGCCTCCAGAAGTTAGATCAGATGGCAAATTGGATTTGGTGCTAGGTCTTTCCCTTTAGGTTTTACCCCAACAATGTTTTCATTAGTTTCGCTCACTCTCGAAATCAAGCATTTTACAGCAGGTTGGAGCAGCCTGTATCTCAGCACAGGAATAAGGTAGGGAAGAATTCTAAGGCTCATTTTGACTGCCTCCAGAAGTTAGATCAGATGGCAAATTGGATTTGGTGCTAGGTCTTTCCCTTTAGGTTTTACCCCAACAATGTTTTCATTAGTTTCGCTCACTCTCGAAATCAAGCATTTTACAGCAGGTTGGAGCAGCCTGTATCTCAGCACAGGAATAAGGTAGGGAAGAATTCTAAGGCTCATTTTGACTGCCTCCAGAAGTTAGATCAGATGGCAAATTGGATTTGGTGCTAGGTCTTTCCCTTTAGGTTTTACCCCAACAATGTTTTCATTAGTTTCGCTCACTCTCGAAATCAAGCATTTTACAGCAGGTTGGAGCAGCCTGTATCTCAGCACAGGAATAAGGTAGGGAAGAATTCTAAGGCTCATTTTGACTGCCTCCAGAAGTTAGATCAGATGGCAAATTGGATTTGGTGCTAGGTCTTTCCCTTTAGGTTTTACCCCAACAATGTTTTCATTAGTTTCGCTCACTCTCGAAATCAAGCATTTTACAGCAGGTTGGAGCAGCCTGTATCTCAGCACAGGAATAAGGTAGGGAAGAATTCTAAGGCTCATTTTGACTGCCTCCAGAAGTTAGATCAGATGGCAAATTGGATTTGGTGCTAGGTCTTTCCCTTTAGGTTTTACCCCAACAATGTTTTCATTAGTTTCGCTCACTCTCGAAATCAAGCATTTTACAGCAGGTTGGAGCAGCCTGTATCTCAGCACAGGAATAAGGTAGGGAAGAATTCTAAGGCTCATTTTGACTGCCTCCAGAAGTTAGATCAGATGGCAAATTGGATTTGGTGCTAGGTCTTTCCCTTTAGGTTTTACCCCAACAATGTTTTCATTAGTTTCGCTCACTCTCGAAATCAAGCATTTTACAGCAGGTTGGAGCAGCCTGTATCTCAGCACAGGAATAAGGTAGGGAAGAATTCTAAGGCTCATTTTGACTGCCTCCAGAAGTTAGATCAGATGGCAAATTGGATTTGGTGCTAGGTCTTTCCCTTTAGGTTTTACCCCAACAATGTTTTCATTAGTTTCGCTCACTCTCGAAATCAAGCATTTTACAGCAGGTTGGAGCAGCCTGTATCTCAGCACAGGAATAAGGTAGGGAAGAATTCTAAGGCTCATTTTGACTGCCTCCAGAAGTTAGATCAGATGGCAAATTGGATTTGGTGCTAGGTCTTTCCCTTTAGGTTTTACCCCAACAATGTTTTCATTAGTTTCGCTCACTCTCGAAATCAAGCATTTTACAGCAGGTTGGAGCAGCCTGTATCTCAGCACAGGAATAAGGTAGGGAAGAATTCTAAGGCTGCATTTTGACTGCCTCCAGAAGTTAGATCAGATGGCAAATTGGATTTGGTGCTAGGTCTTTCCCTTTAGGTTTTACCCCAACAATGTTTTCATTAGTTTCGCTCACTCTCGAAATCAAGCATTTTACAGCAGGTTGGAGCAGCCTGTATCTCAGCACAGGAATAAGGTAGGGAAGAATTCTAAGGCTCATTTTGACTGCCTCCAGAAGTTAGATCAGATGGCAAATTGGATTTGGTGCTAGGTCTTTCCCTTTAGGTTTTACCCCAACAATGTTTTCATTAGTTTCGCTCACTCTCGAAATCAAGCATTTTACAGCAGGTTGGAGCAGCCTGTATCTCAGCACAGGAATAAGGTAGGGAAGAATTCTAAGGCTCATTTTGACTGCCTCCAGAAGTTAGATCAGATGGCAAATTGGATTTGGTGCTAGGTCTTTCCCTTTAGGTTTTACCCCAACAATGTTTTCATTAGTTTCGCTCACTCTCGAAATCAAGCATTTTACAGCAGGTTGGAGCAGCCTGTATCTCAGCACAGGAATAAGGTAGGGAAGAATTCTAAGGCTCATTTTGACTGCCTCCAGAAGTTAGATCAGATGGCAAATTGGATTTGGTGCTAGGTCTTTCCCTTTAGGTTTTACCCCAACAATGTTTTCATTAGTTTCGCTCACTCTCGAAATCAAGCATTTTACAGCAGGTTGGAGCAGCCTGTATCTCAGCACAGGAATAAGGTAGGGAAGAATTCTAAGGCTCATTTTGACTGCCTCCAGAAGTTAGATCAGATGGCAAATTGGATTTGGTGCTAGGTCTTTCCCTTTAGGTTTTACCCCAACAATGTTTTCATTAGTTTCGCTCACTCTCGAAATCAAGCATTTTACAGCAGGTTGGAGCAGCCTGTATCTCAGCACAGGAATAAGGTAGGGAAGAATTCTAAGGCTCATTTTGACTGCCTCCAGAAGTTAGATCAGATGGCAAATTGGATTTGGTGCTAGGTCTTTCCCTTTAGGTTTTACCCCAACAATGTTTTCATTAGTTTCGCTCACTCTCGAAATCAAGCATTTTACAGCAGGTTGGAGCAGCCTGTATCTCAGCACAGGAATAAGGTAGGGAAGAATTCTAAGGCTCATTTTGACTGCCTCCAGAAGTTAGATCAGATGGCAAATTGGATTTGGTGCTAGGTCTTTCCCTTTAGGTTTTACCCCAACAATGTTTTCATTAGTTTCGCTCACTCTCGAAATCAAGCATTTTACAGCAGGTTGGAGCAGCCTGTATCTCAGCACAGGAATAAGGTAGGGAAGAATTCTAAGGCTCATTTTGACTGCCTCCAGAAGTTAGATCAGATGGCAAATTGGATTTGGTGCTAGGTCTTTCCCTTTAGGTTTTACCCCAACAATGTTTTCATTAGTTTCGCTCACTCTCGAAATCAAGCATTTTACAGCAGGTTGGAGCAGCCTGTATCTCAGCACAGGAATAAGGTAGGGAAGAATTCTAAGGCTCATTTTGACTGCCTCCAGAAGTTAGATCAGATGGCAAATTGGATTTGGTGCTAGGTCTTTCCCTTTAGGTTTTACCCCAACAATGTTTTCATTAGTTTCGCTCACTCTCGAAATCAAGCATTTTACAGCAGGTTGGAGCAGCCTGTATCTCAGCACAGGAATAAGGTAGGGAAGAATTCTAAGGCTCATTTTGACTGCCTCCAGAAGTTAGATCAGATGGCAAATTGGATTTGGTGCTAGGTCTTTCCCTTTAGGTTTTACCCCAACAATGTTTTCATTAGTTTCGCTCACTCTCGAAATCAAGCATTTTACAGCAGGTTGGAGCAGCCTGTATCTCAGCACAGGAATAAGGTAGGGAAGAATTCTAAGGCTCATTTTGACTGCCTCCAGAAGTTAGATCAGATGGCAAATTGGATTTGGTGCTAGGTCTTTCCCTTTAGGTTTTACCCCAACAATGTTTTCATTAGTTTCGCTCACTCTCGAAATCAAGCATTTTACAGCAGGTTGGAGCAGCCTGTATCTCAGCACAGGAATAAGGTAGGGAAGAATTCTAAGGCTGATTTTGACTGCCTCCAGAAGTTAGATCAGATGGCAAATTGGATTTGGTGCTAGGTCTTTCCCTTTAGGTTTTACCCCAACAATGTTTTCATTAGTTTCGCTCACTCTCGAAATCAAGCATTTTACAGCAGGTTGGAGCAGCCTGTATCTCAGCACAGGAATAAGGTAGGGAAGAATTCTAAGGCTCATTTTGACTGCCTCCAGAAGTTAGATCAGATGGCAAATTGGATTTGGTGCTAGGTCTTTCCCTTTAGGTTTTACCCCAACAATGTTTTCATTAGTTTCGCTCACTCTCGAAATCAAGCATTTTACAGCAGGTTGGAGCAGCCTGTATCTCAGCACAGGAATAAGGTAGGGAAGAATTCTAAGGCTCATTTTGACTGCCTCCAGAAGTTAGATCAGATGGCAAATTGGATTTGGTGCTAGGTCTTTCCCTTTAGGTTTTACCCCAACAATGTTTTCATTAGTTTCGCTCACTCTCGAAATCAAGCATTTTACAGCAGGTTGGAGCAGCCTGTATCTCAGCACAGGAATAAGGTAGGGAAGAATTCTAAGGCTCATTTTGACTGCCTCCAGAAGTTAGATCAGATGGCAAATTGGATTTGGTGCTAGGTCTTTCCCTTTAGGTTTTACCCCAACAATGTTTTCATTAGTTTCGCTCACTCTCGAAATCAAGCATTTTACAGCAGGTTGGAGCAGCCTGTATCTCAGCACAGGAATAAGGTAGGGAAGAATTCTAAGGCTCATTTTGACTGCCTCCAGAAGTTAGATCAGATGGCAAATTGGATTTGGTGCTAGGTCTTTCCCTTTAGGTTTTACCCCAACAATGTTTTCATTAGTTTCGCTCACTCTCGAAATCAAGCATTTTACAGCAGGTTGGAGCAGCCTGTATCTCAGCACAGGAATAAGGTAGGGAAGAATTCTAAGGATCATTTTGACTGCCTCCAGAAGTTAGATCAGATGGCAAATTGGATTTGGTGCTAGGTCTTTCCCTTTAGGTTTTACCCCAACAATGTTTTCATTAGTTTCGCTCACTCTCGAAATCAAGCATTTTACAGCAGGTTGGAGCAGCCTGTATCTCAGCACAGGAATAAGGTAGGGAAGAATTCTAAGGCTCATTTTGACTGCCTCCAGAAGTTAGATCAGATGGCAAATTGGATTTGGTGCTAGGTCTTTCCCTTTAGGTTTTACCCCAACAATGTTTTCATTAGTTTCGCTCACTCTCGAAATCAAGCATTTTACAGCAGGTTGGAGCAGCCTGTATCTCAGCACAGGAATAAGGTAGGGAAGAATTCTAAGGCTCATTTTGACTGCCTCCAGAAGTTAGATCAGATGGCAAATTGGATTTGGTGCTAGGTCTTTCCCTTTAGGTTTTACCCCAACAATGTTTTCATTAGTTTCGCTCACTCTCGAAATCAAGCATTTTACAGCAGGTTGGAGCAGCCTGTATCTCAGCACAGGAATAAGGTAGGGAAGAATTCTAAGGATCATTTTGACTGCCTCCAGAAGTTAGATCAGATGGCAAATTGGATTTGGTGCTAGGTCTTTCCCTTTAGGTTTTACCCCAACAATGTTTTCATTAGTTTCGCTCACTCTCGAAATCAAGCATTTTACAGCAGGTTGGAGCAGCCTGTATCTCAGCACAGGAATAAGGTAGGGAGGAATTCTAAGGCTCATTTTGACTGCCTCCAGAAGTTAGATCAGATGGCAAATTGGATTTGGTGCTAGGTCTTTCCCTTTAGGTTTTACCCCAACAATGTTTTCATTAGTTTCGCTCACTCTCGAAATCAAGCATTTTACAGCAGGTTGGAGCAGCCTGTATCTCAGCACAGGAATAAGGTAGGGAAGAATTCTAAGGCTCATTTTGACTGCCTCCAGAAGTTAGATCAGATGGCAAATTGGATTTGGTGCTAGGTCTTTCCCTTTAGGTTTTACCCCAACAATGTTTTCATTAGTTTCGCTCACTCTCGAAATCAAGCATTTTACAGCAGGTTGGAGCAGCCTGTATCTCAGCACAGGAATAAGGTAGGGAAGAATTCTAAGGCTCATTTTGACTGCCTCCAGAAGTTAGATCAGATGCCAAATTGGATTTGGTGCTAGGTCTTTCCCTTTAGGTTTTACCCCAACAATGTTTTCATTAGTTTCGCTCACTCTCGAAATCAAGCATTTTACAGCAGGTTGGAGCAGCCTGTATCTCAGCACAGGAATAAGGTAGGGAAGAATTCTAAGGATCATTTTGACTGCCTCCAGAAGTTAGATCAGATGGCAAATTGGATTTGGTGCTAGGTCTTTCCCTTTAGGTTTTACCCCAACAATGTTTTCATTAGTTTCGCTCACTCTCGAAATCAAGCATTTTACAGCAGGTTGGAGCAGCCTGTATCTCAGCACAGGAATAAGGTAGGGAAGAATTCTAAGGATCATTTTGACTGCCTCCAGAAGTTAGATCAGATGGCAAATTGGATTTGGTGCTAGGTCTTTCCCTTTAGGTTTTACCCCAACAATGTTTTCATTAGTTTCGCTCACTCTCGAAATCAAGCATTTTACAGCAGGTTGGAGCAGCCTGTATCTCAGCACAGGAATAAGGTAGGGAAGAATTCTAAGGATCATTTTGACTGCCTCCAGAAGTTAGATCAGATGGCAAATTGGATTTGGTGCTAGGTCTTTCCCTTTAGGTTTTACCCCAACAATGTTTTCATTAGTTTCGCTCACTCTCGAAATCAAGCATTTTACAGCAGGTTGGAGCAGCCTGTATCTCAGCACAGGAATAAGGTAGGGAAGAATTCTAAGGATCATTTTGACTGCCTCCAGAAGTTAGATCAGATGGCAAATTGGATTTGGTGCTAGGTCTTTCCCTTTAGGTTTTACCCCAACAATGTTTTCATTAGTTTCGCTCACTCTCGAAATCAAGCATTTTACAGCAGGTTGGAGCAGCCTGTATCTCAGCACAGGAATAAGGTAGGGAAGAATTCTAAGGCTCATTTTGACTGCCTCCAGAAGTTAGATCAGATGGCAAATTGGATTTGGTGCTAGGTCTTTCCCTTTAGGTTTTACCCCAACAATGTTTTCATTAGTTTCGCTCACTCTCGAAATCAAGCATTTTACAGCAGGTTGGAGCAGCCTGTATCTCAGCACAGGAATAAGGTAGGGAAGAATTCTAAGGCTCATTTTGACTGCCTCCAGAAGTTAGATCAGATGGCAAATTGGATTTGGTGCTAGGTCTTTCCCTTTAGGTTTTACCCCAACAATGTTTTCATTAGTTTCGCTCACTCTCGAAATCAAGCATTTTACAGCAGGTTGGAGCAGCCTGTATCTCAGCACAGGAATAAGGTAGGGAAGAATTCTAAGGCTCATTTTGACTGCCTCCAGAAGTTAGATCAGATGGCAAATTGGATTTGGTGCTAGGTCTTTCCCTTTAGGTTTTACCCCAACAATGTTTTCATTAGTTTCGCTCACTCTCGAAATCAAGCATTTTACAGCAGGTTGGAGCAGCCTGTATCTCAGCACAGGAATAAGGTAGGGAAGAATTCTAAGGCTCATTTTGACTGCCTCCAGAAGTTAGATCAGATGGCAAATTGGATTTGGTGCTAGGTCTTTCCCTTTAGGTTTTACCCCAACAATGTTTTCATTAGTTTCGCTCACTCTCGAAATCAAGCATTTTACAGCAGGTTGGAGCAGCCTGTATCTCAGCACAGGAATAAGGTAGGGAAGAATTCTAAGGCTCATTTTGACTGCCTCCAGAAGTTAGATCAGATGGCAAATTGGATTTGGTGCTAGGTCTTTCCCTTTAGGTTTTACCCCAACAATGTTTTCATTAGTTTCGCTCACTCTCGAAATCAAGCATTTTACAGCAGGTTGGAGCAGCCTGTATCTCAGCACAGGAATAAGGTAGGGAAGAATTCTAAGGATCATTTTGACTGCCTCCAGAAGTTAGATCAGATGGCAAATTGGATTTGGTGCTAGGTCTTTCCCTTTAGGTTTTACCCCAACAATGTTTTCATTAGTTTCGCTCACTCTCGAAATCAAGCATTTTACAGCAGGTTGGAGCAGCCTGTATCTCAGCACAGGAATAAGGTAGGGAAGAATTCTAAGGCTCATTTTGACTGCCTCCAGAAGTTAGATCAGATGGCAAATTGGATTTGGTGCTAGGTCTTTCCCTTTAGGTTTTACCCCAACAATGTTTTCATTAGTTTCGCTCACTCTCGAAATCAAGCATTTTACAGCAGGTTGGAGCAGCCTGTATCTCAGCACAGGAATAAGGTAGGGAAGAATTCTAAGGATCATTTTGACTGCCTCCAGAAGTTAGATCAGATGGCAAATTGGATTTGGTGCTAGGTCTTTCCCTTTAGGTTTTACCCCAACAATGTTTTCATTAGTTTCGCTCACTCTCGAAATCAAGCATTTTACAGCAGGTTGGAGCAGCCTGTATCTCAGCACAGGAATAAGGTAGGGAAGAATTCTAAGGATCATTTTGACTGCCTCCAGAAGTTAGATCAGATGGCAAATTGGATTTGGTGCTAGGTCTTTCCCTTTAGGTTTTACCCCAACAATGTTTTCATTAGTTTCGCTCACTCTCGAAATCAAGCATTTTACAGCAGGTTGGAGCAGCCTGTATCTCAGCACAGGAATAAGGTAGGGAAGAATTCTAAGGATCATTTTGACTGCCTCCAGAAGTTAGATCAGATGGCAAATTGGATTTGGTGCTAGGTCTTTCCCTTTAGGTTTTACCCCAACAATGTTTTCATTAGTTTCGCTCACTCTCGAAATCAAGCATTTTACAGCAGGTTGGAGCAGCCTGTATCTCAGCACAGGAATAAGGTAGGGAAGAATTCTAAGGCTCATTTTGACTGCCTCCAGAAGTTAGATCAGATGGCAAATTGGATTTGGTGCTAGGTCTTTCCCTTTAGGTTTTACCCCAACAATGTTTTCATTAGTTTCGCTCACTCTCGAAATCAAGCATTTTACAGCAGGTTGGAGCAGCCTGTATCTCAGCACAGGAATAAGGTAGGGAAGAATTCTAAGGATCATTTTGACTGCCTCCAGAAGTTAGATCAGATGGCAAATTGGATTTGGTGCTAGGTCTTTCCCTTTAGGTTTTACCCCAACAATGTTTTCATTAGTTTCGCTCACTCTCGAAATCAAGCATTTTACAGCAGGTTGGAGCAGCCTGTATCTCAGCACAGGAATAAGGTAGGGAAGAATTCTAAGGCTCATTTTGACTGCCTCCAGAAGTTAGATCAGATGGCAAATTGGATTTGGTGCTAGGTCTTTCCCTTTAGGTTTTACCCCAACAATGATTTCATTAGTTTCGCTCACTCTCGAAATCAAGCATTTTACAGCAGGTTGGAGCAGCCTGTACCTCAGCACAGGAATAAGGTAGGGAAGAATTCTAAGGCTCATTTTGACTGCCTCCAGAAGTTAGATCAGATGGCAAATTGGATTTGGTGCTAGGTCTTTCCCTTTAGGTTTTACCCCAACAATGTTTTCATTAGTTTCGCTCACTCTCGAAATCAAGCATTTTACAGCAGGTTGGAGCAGCCTGTATCTCAGCACAGGAATAAGGTAGGGAAGAATTCTAAGGATCATTTTGACTGCCTCCAGAAGTTAGATCAGATGGCAAATTGGATTTGGTGCTAGGTCTTTCCCTTTAGGTTTTACCCCAACAATGTTTTCATTAGTTTCGCTCACTCTCGAAATCAAGCATTTTACAGCAGGTTGGAGCAGCCTGTATCTCAGCACAGGAATAAGGTAGGGAAGAATTCTAAGGCTCATTTTGACTGCCTCCAGAAGTTAGATCAGATGGCAAATTGGATTTGGTGCTAGGTCTTTCCCTTTAGGTTTTACCCCAACAATGTTTTCATTAGTTTCGCTCACTCTCGAAATCAAGCATTTTACAGCAGGTTGGAGCAGCCTGTATCTCAGCACAGGAATAAGGTAGGGAAGAATTCTAAGGCTCATTTTGACTGCCTCCAGAAGTTAGATCAGATGGCAAATTGGATTTGGTGCTAGGTCTTTCCCTTTAGGTTTTACCCCAACAATGTTTTCATTAGTTTCGCTCACTCTCGAAATCAAGCATTTTACAGCAGGTTGGAGCAGCCTGTATCTCAGCACAGGAATAAGGTAGGGAAGAATTCTAAGGATCATTTTGACTGCCTCCAGAAGTTAGATCAGATGGCAAATTGGATTTGGTGCTAGGTCTTTCCCTTTAGGTTTTACCCCAACAATGTTTTCATTAGTTTCGCTCACTCTCGAAATCAAGCATTTTACAGCAGGTTGGAGCAGCCTGTATCTCAGCACAGGAATAAGGTAGGGAAGAATTCTAAGGCTCATTTTGACTGCCTCCAGAAGTTAGATCAGATGGCAAATTGGATTTGGTGCTAGGTCTTTCCCTTTAGGTTTTACCCCAACAATGTTTTCATTAGTTTCGCTCACTCTCGAAATCAAGCATTTTACAGCAGGTTGGAGCAGCCTGTATCTCAGCACAGGAATAAGGTAGGGAAGAATTCTAAGGATCATTTTGACTGCCTCCAGAAGTTAGATCAGATGGCAAATTGGATTTGGTGCTAGGTCTTTCCCTTTAGGTTTTACCCCAACAATGTTTTCATTAGTTTCGCTCACTCTCGAAATCAAGCATTTTACAGCAGGTTGGAGCAGCCTGTATCTCAGCACAGGAATAAGGTAGGGAAGAATTCTAAGGATCATTTTGACTGCCTCCAGAAGTTAGATCAGATGGCAAATTGGATTTGGTGCTAGGTCTTTCCCTTTAGGTTTTACCCCAACAATGTTTTCATTAGTTTCGCTCACTCTCGAAATCAAGCATTTTACAGCAGGTTGGAGCAGCCTGTATCTCAGCACAGGAATAAGGTAGGGAAGAATTCTAAGGCTCATTTTGACTGCCTCCAGAAGTTAGATCAGATGGCAAATTGGATTTGGTGCTAGGTCTTTCCCTTTAGGTTTTACCCCAACAATGTTTTCATTAGTTTCGCTCACTCTCGAAATCAAGCATTTTACAGCAGGTTGGAGCAGCCTGTATCTCAGCACAGGAATAAGGTAGGGAAGAATTCAAATGCTCATTTTGACTGCCTCCAGAAGTTAGATCAGATGGCAAATTGGATTTGGTGCTAGGTCTTTCCCTTTAGGTTTTACCCCAACAATGTTTTCATTAGTTTCGCTCACTCTCGAAATCAAGCATTTTACAGCAGGTTGGAGCAGCCTGTATCTCAGCACAGGAATAAGGTAGGGAAGAATTCTAAGGCTCATTTTGACTGCCTCCAGAAGTTAGATCAGATGGCAAATTGGATTTGGTGCTAGGTCTTTCCCTTTAGGTTTTACCCCAACAATGATTTCATTAGTTTCGCTCACTCTCGAAATCAAGCATTTTACAGCAGGTTGGAGCAGCCTGTACCTCAGCACAGGAATAAGGTAGGGAAGAATTCTAAGGCTCATTTTGACTGCCTCCAGAAGTTAGATCAGATGGCAAATTGGATTTGGTGCTAGGTCTTTCCCTTTAGGTTTTACCCCAACAATGTTTTCATTAGTTTCGCTCACTCTCGAAATCAAGCATTTTACAGCAGGTTGGAGCAGCCTGTATCTCAGCACAGGAATAAGGTAGGGAAGAATTCTAAGGATCATTTTGACTGCCTCCAGAAGTTAGATCAGATGGCAAATTGGATTTGGTGCTAGGTCTTTCCCTTTAGGTTTTACCCCAACAATGTTTTCATTAGTTTCGCTCACTCTCGAAATCAAGCATTTTACAGCAGGTTGGAGCAGCCTGTATCTCAGCACAGGAATAAGGTAGGGAAGAATTCTAAGGCTCATTTTGACTGCCTCCAGAAGTTAGATCAGATGGCAAATTGGATTTGGTGCTAGGTCTTTCCCTTTAGGTTTTACCCCAACAATGTTTTCATTAGTTTCGCTCACTCTCGAAATCAAGCATTTTACAGCAGGTTGGAGCAGCCTGTATCTCAGCACAGGAATAAGGTAGGGAAGAATTCTAAGGCTCATTTTGACTGCCTCCAGAAGTTAGATCAGATGGCAAATTGGATTTGGTGCTAGGTCTTTCCCTTTAGGTTTTACCCCAACAATGTTTTCATTAGTTTCGCTCACTCTCGAAATCAAGCATTTTACAGCAGGTTGGAGCAGCCTGTATCTCAGCACAGGAATAAGGTAGGGAAGAATTCTAAGGATCATTTTGACTGCCTCCAGAAGTTAGATCAGATGGCAAATTGGATTTGGTGCTAGGTCTTTCCCTTTAGGTTTTACCCCAACAATGTTTTCATTAGTTTCGCTCACTCTCGAAATCAAGCATTTTACAGCAGGTTGGAGCAGCCTGTATCTCAGCACAGGAATAAGGTAGGGAAGAATTCTAAGGCTCATTTTGACTGCCTCCAGAAGTTAGATCAGATGGCAAATTGGATTTGGTGCTAGGTCTTTCCCTTTAGGTTTTACCCCAACAATGTTTTCATTAGTTTCGCTCACTCTCGAAATCAAGCATTTTACAGCAGGTTGGAGCAGCCTGTATCTCAGCACAGGAATAAGGTAGGGAAGAATTCTAAGGATCATTTTGACTGCCTCCAGAAGTTAGATCAGATGGCAAATTGGATTTGGTGCTAGGTCTTTCCCTTTAGGTTTTACCCCAACAATGTTTTCATTAGTTTCGCTCACTCTCGAAATCAAGCATTTTACAGCAGGTTGGAGCAGCCTGTATCTCAGCACAGGAATAAGGTAGGGAAGAATTCTAAGGATCATTTTGACTGCCTCCAGAAGTTAGATCAGATGGCAAATTGGATTTGGTGCTAGGTCTTTCCCTTTAGGTTTTACCCCAACAATGTTTTCATTAGTTTCGCTCACTCTCGAAATCAAGCATTTTACAGCAGGTTGGAGCAGCCTGTATCTCAGCACAGGAATAAGGTAGGGAAGAATTCTAAGGATCATTTTGACTGCCTCCAGAAGTTAGATCAGATGGCAAATTGGATTTGGTGCTAGGTCTTTCCCTTTAGGTTTTACCCCAACAATGTTTTCATTAGTTTCGCTCACTCTCGAAATCAAGCATTTTACAGCAGGTTGGAGCAGCCTGTATCTCAGCACAGGAATAAGGTAGGGAAGAATTCTAAGGATCATTTTGACTGCCTCCAGAAGTTAGATCAGATGGCAAATTGGATTTGGTGCTAGGTCTTTCCCTTTAGGTTTTACCCCAACAATGTTTTCATTAGTTTCGCTCACTCTCGAAATCAAGCATTTTACAGCAGGTTGGAGCAGCCTGTATCTCAGCACAGGAATAAGGTAGGGAAGAATTCTAAGGATCATTTTGACTGCCTCCAGAAGTTAGATCAGATGGCAAATTGGATTTGGTGCTAGGTCTTTCCCTTTAGGTTTTACCCCAACAATGTTTTCATTAGTTTCGCTCACTCTCGAAATCAAGCATTTTACAGCAGGTTGGAGCAGCCTGTATCTCAGCACAGGAATAAGGTAGGGAAGAATTCTAAGGCTCATTTTGACTGCCTCCAGAAGTTAGATCAGATGGCAAATTGGATTTGGTGCTAGGTCTTTCCCTTTAGGTTTTACCCCAACAATGTTTTCATTAGTTTCGCTCACTCTCGAAATCAAGCATTTTACAGCAGGTTGGAGCAGCCTGTATCTCAGCACAGGAATAAGGTAGGGAAGAATTCTAAGGCTCATTTTGACTGCCTCCAGAAGTTAGATCAGATGGCAAATTGGATTTGGTGCTAGGTCTTTCCCTTTAGGTTTTACCCCAACAATGTTTTCATTAGTTTCGCTCACTCTCGAAATCAAGCATTTTACAGCAGGTTGGAGCAGCCTGTATCTCAGCACAGGAATAAGGTAGGGAAGAATTCTAAGGATCATTTTGACTGCCTCCAGAAGTTAGATCAGATGGCAAATTGGATTTGGTGCTAGGTCTTTCCCTTTAGGTTTTACCCCAACAATGTTTTCATTAGTTTCGCTCACTCTCGAAATCAAGCATTTTACAGCAGGTTGGAGCAGCCTGTATCTCAGCACAGGAATAAGGTAGGGAAGAATTCTAAGGCTCATTTTGACTGCCTCCAGAAGTTAGATCAGATGGCAAATTGGATTTGGTGCTAGGTCTTTCCCTTTAGGTTTTACCCCAACAATGTTTTCATTAGTTTCGCTCACTCTCGAAATCAAGCATTTTACAGCAGGTTGGAGCAGCCTGTATCTCAGCACAGGAATAAGGTAGGGAAGAATTCAAATGCTCATTTTGACTGCCTCCAGAAGTTAGATCAGATGGCAAATTGGATTTGGTGCTAGGTCTTTCCCTTTAGGTTTTACCCCAACAATGTTTTCATTAGTTTCGCTCACTCTCGAAATCAAGCATTTTACAGCAGGTTGGAGCAGCCTGTATCTCAGCACAGGAATAAGGTAGGGAAGAATTCTAAGGATCATTTTGACTGCCTCCAGAAGTTAGATCAGATGGCAAATTGGATTTGGTGCTAGGTCTTTCCCTTTAGGTTTTACCCCAACAATGTTTTCATTAGTTTCGCTCACTCTCGAAATCAAGCATTTTACAGCAGGTTGGAGCAGCCTGTATCTCAGCACAGGAATAAGGTAGGGAAGAATTCTAAGGCTCATTTTGACTGCCTCCAGAAGTTAGATCAGATGGCAAATTGGATTTGGTGCTAGGTCTTTCCCTTTAGGTTTTACCCCAACAATGTTTTCATTAGTTTCGCTCACTCTCGAAATCAAGCATTTTACAGCAGGTTGGAGCAGCCTGTATCTCAGCACAGGAATAAGGTAGGGAAGAATTCTAAGGATCATTTTGACTGCCTCCAGAAGTTAGATCAGATGGCAAATTGGATTTGGTGCTAGGTCTTTCCCTTTAGGTTTTACCCCAACAATGTTTTCATTAGTTTCGCTCACTCTCGAAATCAAGCATTTTACAGCAGGTTGGAGCAGCCTGTATCTCAGCACAGGAATAAGGTAGGGAAGAATTCTAAGGATCATTTTGACTGCCTCCAGAAGTTAGATCAGATGGCAAATTGGATTTGGTGCTAGGTCTTTCCCTTTAGGTTTTACCCCAACAATGTTTTCATTAGTTTCGCTCACTCTCGAAATCAAGCATTTTACAGCAGGTTGGAGCAGCCTGTATCTCAGCACAGGAATAAGGTAGGGAAGAATTCTAAGGATCATTTTGACTGCCTCCAGAAGTTAGATCAGATGGCAAATTGGATTTGGTGCTAGGTCTTTCCCTTTAGGTTTTACCCCAACAATGTTTTCATTAGTTTCGCTCACTCTCGAAATCAAGCATTTTACAGCAGGTTGGAGCAGCCTGTATCTCAGCACAGGAATAAGGTAGGGAAGAATTCTAAGGATCATTTTGACTGCCTCCAGAAGTTAGATCAGATGGCAAATTGGATTTGGTGCTAGGTCTTTCCCTTTAGGTTTTACCCCAACAATGTTTTCATTAGTTTCGCTCACTCTCGAAATCAAGCATTTTACAGCAGGTTGGAGCAGCCTGTATCTCAGCACAGGAATAAGGTAGGGAAGAATTCTAAGGATCATTTTGACTGCCTCCAGAAGTTAGATCAGATGGCAAATTGGATTTGGTGCTAGGTCTTTCCCTTTAGGTTTTACCCCAACAATGTTTTCATTAGTTTCGCTCACTCTCGAAATCAAGCATTTTACAGCAGGTTGGAGCAGCCTGTATCTCAGCACAGGAATAAGGTAGGGAAGAATTCTAAGGCTCATTTTGACTGCCTCCAGAAGTTAGATCAGATGGCAAATTGGATTTGGTGCTAGGTCTTTCCCTTTAGGTTTTACCCCAACAATGTTTTCATTAGTTTCGCTCACTCTCGAAATCAAGCATTTTACAGCAGGTTGGAGCAGCCTGTATCTCAGCACAGGAATAAGGTAGGGAAGAATTCTAAGGCTCATTTTGACTGCCTCCAGAAGTTAGATCAGATGGCAAATTGGATTTGGTGCTAGGTCTTTCCCTTTAGGTTTTACCCCAACAATGTTTTCATTAGTTTCGCTCACTCTCGAAATCAAGCATTTTACAGCAGGTTGGAGCAGCCTGTATCTCAGCACAGGAATAAGGTAGGGAAGAATTCTAAGGCTCATTTTGACTGCCTCCAGAAGTTAGATCAGATGGCAAATTGGATTTGGTGCTAGGTCTTTCCCTTTAGGTTTTACCCCAACAATGTTTTCATTAGTTTCGCTCACTCTCGAAATCAGGCATTTTACAGCAGGTTGGAGCAGACTGTATCTCAGCACAGGAATAAGGTAGGGAAGAATTCAAATGCTCATTTTGACTGCCTCCAGAAGTTAGATCAGATGGCAAATTGGATTTGGTGCTAGGTCTTTCCCTTTAGGTTTTACCCCAACAATGTTTTCATTAGTTTCGCTCACTCTCGAAATCAAGCATTTTACAGCAGGTTGGAGCAGCCTGTATCTCAGCACAGGAATAAGGTAGGGAAGAATTCTAAGGATCATTTTGACTGCCTCCAGAAGTTAGATCAGATGGCAAATTGGATTTGGTGCTAGGTCTTTCCCTTTAGGTTTTACCCCAACAATGTTTTCATTAGTTTCGCTCACTCTCGAAATCAAGCATTTTACAGCAGGTTGGAGCAGCCTGTATCTCAGCACAGGAATAAGGTAGGGAAGAATTCAAAGGCTCATTTTGACTGCCTCCAGAAGTTAGATCAGATGGCAAATTGGATTTGGTGCTAGGTCTTTCCCTTTAGGTTTTACCCCAACAATGTTTTCATTAGTTTCGCTCACTCTCGAAATCAAGCATTTTACAGCAGGTTGGAGCAGCCTGTATCTCAGCACAGGAATAAGGTAGGGAAGAATTCAAATGCTCATTTTGACTGCCTCCAGAAGTTAGATCAGATGGCAAATTGGATTTGGTGCTAGGTCTTTCCCTTTAGGTTTTACCCCAACAATGTTTTCATTAGTTTCGCTCACTCTCGAAATCAAGCATTTTACAGCAGGTTGGAGCAGCCTGTATCTCAGCACAGGAATAAGGTAGGGAAGAATTCTAAGGCTCATT
The DNA here is from genome assembly GCF_026170545.1 of Melanerpes formicivorus. Lineage (NCBI taxonomy): Eukaryota > Metazoa > Chordata > Aves > Piciformes > Picidae > Melanerpes > Melanerpes formicivorus. The sequence goes on from NW_027142900.1 coordinate 92,155, forward strand.
TTGACTGCCTCCAGAAGTTAGATCAGATGGCAAATTGGATTTGGTGCTAGGTCTTTCCCTTTAGGTTTTACCCCAACAATGTTTTCATTAGTTTCGCTCCCTCTCGAAATCAAGCATTTTACAGCAGGTTGGAGCAGCCTGTATCTCAGCACAGGAATAAGGTAGGGAAGAATTCAAATGCTCATTTTGACTGCCTCCAGAAGTTAGATCAGATGGCAAATTGGATTTGGTGCTAGGTCTTTCCCTTTAGGTTTTACCCCAACAATGTTTTCATTAGTTTCGCTCACTCTCGAAATCAAGCATTTTACAGCAGGTTGGAGCAGCCTGTATCTCAGCACAGGAATAAGGTAGGGAAGAATTCTAAGGATCATTTTGACTGCCTCCAGAAGTTAGATCAGATGGCAAATTGGATTTGGTGCTAGGTCTTTCCCTTTAGGTTTTACCCCAACAATGTTTTCATTAGTTTCGCTCACTCTCGAAATCAAGCATTTTACAGCAGGTTGGAGCAGCCTGTATCTCAGCACAGGAATAAGGTAGGGAAGAATTCTAAGGATCATTTTGACTGCCTCCAGAAGTTAGATCAGATGGCAAATTGGATTTGGTGCTAGGTCTTTCCCTTTAGGTTTTACCCCAACAATGTTTTCATTAGTTTCGCTCACTCTCGAAATCAAGCATTTTACAGCAGGTTGGAGCAGCCTGTATCTCAGCACAGGAATAAGGTAGGGAAGAATTCTAAGGATCATTTTGACTGCCTCCAGAAGTTAGATCCGATGGCAAATTGGATTTGGTGCTAGGTCTTTCCCTTTAGGTTTTACCCCAACAATGTTTTCATTAGTTTCGCTCACTCTCGAAATCAAGCATTTTACAGCAGGTTGGAGCAGCCTGTATCTCAGCACAGGAATAAGGTAGGGAAGAATTCTAAGGCTCATTTTGACTGCCTCCAGAAGTTAGATCAGATGGCAAATTGGATTTGGTGCTAGGTCTTTCCCTTTAGGTTTTACCCCAACAATGTTTTCATTAGTTTCGCTCACTCTCGAAATCAAGCATTTTACAGCAGGTTGGAGCAGCCTGTATCTCAGCACAGGAATAAGGTAGGGAAGAATTCTAAGGATCATTTTGACTGCCTCCAGAAGTTAGATCAGATGGCAAATTGGATTTGGTGCTAGGTCTTTCCCTTTAGGTTTTACCCCAACAATGTTTTCATTAGTTTCGCTCACTCTCGAAATCAGGCATTTTACAGCAGGTTGGAGCAGACTGTATCTCAGCACAGGAATAAGGTAGGGAAGAATTCAAATGCTCATTTTGACTGCCTCCAGAAGTTAGATCAGATGGCAAATTGGATTTGGTGCTAGGTCTTTCCCTTTAGGTTTTACCCCAACAATGTTTTCATTAGTTTCGCTCACTCTCGAAATCAAGCATTTTACAGCAGGTTGGAGCAGCCTGTATCTCAGCACAGGAATAAGGTAGGGAAGAATTCTAAGGCTCATTTTGACTGCCTCCAGAAGTTAGATCAGATGGCAAATTGGATTTGGTGCTAGGTCTTTCCCTTTAGGTTTTACCCCAACAATGTTTTCATTAGTTTCGCTCACTCTCGAAATCAAGCATTTTACAGCAGGTTGGAGCAGCCTGTATCTCAGCACAGGAATAAGGTAGGGAAGAATTCAAAGGCTCATTTTGACTGCCTCCAGAAGTTAGATCAGATGGCAAATTGGATTTGGTGCTAGGTCTTTCCCTTTAGGTTTTACCCCAACAATGTTTTCATTAGTTTCGCTCACTCTCGAAATCAAGCATTTTACAGCAGGTTGGAGCAGCCTGTATCTCAGCACAAGAATAAGGTAGGGAAGAATTCTAAGGCTCATTTTGACTGCCTCCAGAAGTTAGATCAGATGGCAAATTGGATTTGGTGCTAGGTCTTTCCCTTTAGGTTTTACCCCAACAATGTTTTCATTAGTTTCGCTCACTCTCGAAATCAAGCATTTTACAGCAGGTTGGAGCAGCCTGTATCTCAGCACAGGAATAAGGTAGGGAAGAATTCTAAGGATCATTTTGACTGCCTCCAGAAGTTAGATCAGATGGCAAATTGGATTTGGTGCTAGGTCTTTCCCTTTAGGTTTTACCCCAACAATGTTTTCATTAGTTTCGCTCACTCTCGAAATCAAGCATTTTACAGCAGGTTGGAGCAGCCTGTATCTCAGCACAGGAATAAGGTAGGGAAGAATTCTAAGGATCATTTTGACTGCCTCCAGAAGTTAGATCAGATGGCAAATTGGATTTGGTGCTAGGTCTTTCCCTTTAGGTTTTACCCCAACAATGTTTTCATTAGTTTCGCTCACTCTCGAAATCAAGCATTTTACAGCAGGTTGGAGCAGCCTGTATCTCAGCACAGGAATAAGGTAGGGAAGAATTCTAAGGCTCATTTTGACTGCCTCCAGAAGTTAGATCCGATGGCAAATTGGATTTGGTGCTAGGTCTTTCCCTTTAGGTTTTACCCCAACAATGTTTTCATTAGTTTCGCTCACTCTCGAAATCAAGCATTTTACAGCAGGTTGGAGCAGCCTGTATCTCAGCACAGGAATAAGGTAGGGAAGAATTCTAAGGCTCATTTTGACTGCCTCCAGAAGTTAGATCAGATGGCAAATTGGATTTGGTGCTAGGTCTTTCCCTTTAGGTTTTACCCCAACAATGTTTTCATTAGTTTCGCTCACTCTCGAAATCAAGCATTTTACAGCAGGTTGGAGCAGCCTGTATCTCAGCACAGGAATAAGGTAGGGAAGAATTCTAAGGATCATTTTGACTGCCTCCAGAAGTTAGATCAGATGGCAAATTGGATTTGGTGCTAGGTCTTTCCCTTTAGGTTTTACCCCAACAATGTTTTCATTAGTTTCGCTCACTCTCGAAATCAGGCATTTTACAGCAGGTTGGAGCAGACTGTATCTCAGCACAGGAATAAGGTAGGGAAGAATTCAAATGCTCATTTTGACTGCCTCCAGAAGTTAGATCAGATGGCAAATTGGATTTGGTGCTAGGTCTTTCCCTTTAGGTTTTACCCCAACAATGTTTTCATTAGTTTCGCTCACTCTCGAAATCAAGCATTTTACAGCAGGTTGGAGCAGCCTGTATCTCAGCACAGGAATAAGGTAGGGAAGAATTCTAAGGCTCATTTTGACTGCCTCCAGAAGTTAGATCAGATGGCAAATTGGATTTGGTGCTAGGTCTTTCCCTTTAGGTTTTACCCCAACAATGTTTTCATTAGTTTCGCTCACTCTCGAAATCAAGCATTTTACAGCAGGTTGGAGCAGCCTGTATCTCAGCACAGGAATAAGGTAGGGAAGAATTCTAAGGATCATTTTGACTGCCTCCAGAAGTTAGATCAGATGGCAAATTGGATTTGGTGCTAGGTCTTTCCCTTTAGGTTTTACCCCAACAATGTTTTCATTAGTTTCGCTCACTCTCGAAATCAAGCATTTTACAGCAGGTTGGAGCAGCCTGTATCTCAGCACAGGAATAAGGTAGGGAAGAATTCTAAGGCTCATTTTGACTGCCTCCAGAAGTTAGATCAGATGGCAAATTGGATTTGGTGCTAGGTCTTTCCCTTTAGGTTTTACCCCAACAATGTTTTCATTAGTTTCGCTCACTCTCGAAATCAAGCATTTTACAGCAGGTTGGAGCAGCCTGTATCTCAGCACAGGAATAAGGTAGGGAAGAATTCTAAGGCTCATTTTGACTGCCTCCAGAAGTTAGATCAGATGGCAAATTGGATTTGGTGCTAGGTCTTTCCCTTTAGGTTTTACCCCAACAATGTTTTCATTAGTTTCGCTCACTCTCGAAATCAAGCATTTTACAGCAGGTTGGAGCAGCCTGTATCTCAGCACAGGAATAAGGTAGGGAAGAATTCAAATGCTCATTTTGACTGCCTCCAGAAGTTAGATCAGATGGCAAATTGGATTTGGTGCTAGGTCTTTCCCTTTAGGTTTTACCCCAACAATGTTTTCATTAGTTTCGCTCACTCTCGAAATCAAGCATTTTACAGCAGGTTGGAGCAGCCTGTATCTCAGCACAGGAATAAGGTAGGGAAGAATTCTAAGGCTCATTTTGACTGCCTCCAGAAGTTAGATCAGATGGCAAATTGGATTTGGTGCTAGGTCTTTCCCTTTAGGTTTTACCCCAACAATGTTTTCATTAGTTTCGCTCACTCTCGAAATCAAGCATTTTACAGCAGGTTGGAGCAGCCTGTATCTCAGCACAGGAATAAGGTAGGGAAGAATTCTAAGGATCATTTTGACTGCCTCCAGAAGTTAGATCAGATGGCAAATTGGATTTGGTGCTAGGTCTTTCCCTTTAGGTTTTACCCCAACAATGTTTTCATTAGTTTCGCTCACTCTCGAAATCAAGCATTTTACAGCAGGTTGGAGCAGCCTGTATCTCAGCACAGGAATAAGGTAGGGAAGAATTCTAAGGCTCATTTTGACTGCCTCCAGAAGTTAGATCAGATGGCAAATTGGATTTGGTGCTAGGTCTTTCCCTTTAGGTTTTACCCCAACAATGTTTTCATTAGTTTCGCTCACTCTCGAAATCAAGCATTTTACAGCAGGTTGGAGCAGCCTGTATCTCAGCACAGGAATAAGGTAGGGAAGAATTCAAATGCTCATTTTGACTGCCTCCAGAAGTTAGATCAGATGGCAAATTGGATTTGGTGCTAGGTCTTTCCCTTTAGGTTTTACCCCAACAATGTTTTCATTAGTTTCGCTCACTCTCGAAATCAAGCATTTTACAGCAGGTTGGAGCAGCCTGTATCTCAGCACAGGAATAAGGTAGGGAAGAATTCAAACGCTCATTTTGACTGCCTCCAGAAGTTAGATCAGATGGCAAATTGGATTTGGTGCTAGGTCTTTCCCTTTAGGTTTTACCCCAACAATGTTTTCATTAGTTTCGCTCACTCTCGAAATCAAGCATTTTACAGCATGTTGGAGCAGCCTGTATCTCAGCACAGGAATAAGGTAGGGAAGAATTCTAAGGATCATTTTGACTGCCTCCAGAAGTTAGATCAGATGGCAAATTGGATTTGGTGCTAGGTCTTTCCCTTTAGGTTTTACCCCAACAATGTTTTCATTAGTTTCGCTCACTCTCGAAATCAAGCATTTTACAGCAGGTTGGAGCAGCCTGTATCTCAGCACAGGAATAAGGTAGGGAAGAATTCTAAGGATCATTTTGACTGCCTCCAGAAGTTAGATCAGATGGCAAATTGGATTTGGTGCTACGTCTTTCCCTTTAGGTTTTACCCCAACAATGTTTTCATTAGTTTCGCTCACTCTCGAAATCAAGCATTTTACAGCAGGTTGGAGCAGCCTGTATCTCAGCACAGGAATAAGGTAGGGAAGAATTCAAATGCTCATTTTGACTGCCTCCAGAAGTTAGATCAGATGGCAAATTGGATTTGGTGCTAGGTCTTTCCCTTTAGGTTTTACCCCAACAATGTTTTCATTAGTTTCGCTCACTCTCGAAATCAAGCATTTTACAGCAGGTTGGAGCAGCCTGTATCTCAGCACAGGAATAAGGTAGGGAAGAATTCTAAGGCTCATTTTGACTGCCTCCAGAAGTTAGATCAGATGGCAAATTGGATTTGGTGCTAGGTCTTTCCCTTTAGGTTTTACCCCAACAATGTTTTCATTAGTTTCGCTCACTCTCGAAATCAAGCATTTTACAGCAGGTTGGAGCAGCCTGTATCTCAGCACAGGAATAAGGTAGGGAAGAATTCAAATGCTCATTTTGACTGCCTCCAGAAGTTAGATCAGATGGCAAATTGGATTTGGTGCTAGGTCTTTCCCTTTAGGTTTTACCCCAACAATGTTTTCATTAGTTTCGCTCACTCTCGAAATCAAGCATTTTACAGCAGGTTGGAGCAGCCTGTATCTCAGCACAGGAATAAGGTAGGGAAGAATTCTAAGGCTCATTTTGACTGCCTCCAGAAGTTAGATCAGATGGCAAATTGGATTTGGTGCTAGGTCTTTCCCTTTAGGTTTTACCCCAACAATGTTTTCATTAGTTTCGCTCACTCTCGAAATCAAGCATTTTACAGCAGGTTGGAGCAGCCTGTATCTCAGCACAGGAATAAGGTAGGGAAGAATTCTAAGGATCATTTTGACTGCCTCCAGAAGTTAGATCAGATGGCAAATTGGATTTGGTGCTAGGTCTTTCCCTTTAGGTTTTACCCCAACAATGTTTTCATTAGTTTCGCTCACTCTCGAAATCAAGCATTTTACAGCAGGTTGGAGCAGCCTGTATCTCAGCACAGGAATAAGGTAGGGAAGAATTCAAATGCTCATTTTGACTGCCTCCAGAAGTTAGATCAGATGGCAAATTGGATTTGGTGCTAGGTCTTTCCCTTTAGGTTTTACCCCAACAATGTTTTCATTAGTTTCGCTCACTCTCGAAATCAAGCATTTTACAGCAGGTTGGAGCAGCCTGTATCTCAGCACAGGAATAAGGTAGGGAAGAATTCAAATGATCATTTTGACTGCCTCCAGAAGTTAGATCAGATGGCAAATTGGATTTGGTGCTAGGTCTTTCCCTTTAGGTTTTACCCCAACAATGTTTTCATTAGTTTCGCTCACTCTCGAAATCAAGCATTTTACAGCAGGTTGGAGCAGCCTGTATCTCAGCACAGGAATAAGGTAGGGAAGAATTCTAAGGCTCATTTTGACTGCCTCCAGAAGTTAGATCAGATGGCAAATTGGATTTGGTGCTAGGTCTTTCCCTTTAGGTTTTACCCCAACAATGTTTTCATTAGTTTCGCTCACTCTCGAAATCAAGCATTTTACAGCAGGTTGGAGCAGCCTGTATCTCAGCACAGGAATAAGGTAGGGAAGAATTCTAAGGATCATTTTGACTGCCTCCAGAAGTTAGATCAGATGGCAAATTGGATTTGGTGCTACGTCTTTCCCTTTAGGTTTTACCCCCAACAATGTTTTCATTAGTTTCGCTCACTCTCGAAATCAAGCATTTTACAGCAGGTTGGAGCAGCCTGTATCTCAGCACAGGAATAAGGTAGGGAAGAATTCTAAGGATCATTTTGACTGCCTCCAGAAGTTAGATCAGATGGCAAATTGGATTTGGTGCTAGGTCTTTCCCTTTAGGTTTTACCCCAACAATGTTTTCATTAGTTTCGCTCACTCTCGAAATCAAGCATTTTACAGCAGGTTGGAGCAGCCTGTATCTCAGCACAGGAATAAGGTAGGGAAGAATTCTAAGGATCATTTTGACTGCCTCCAGAAGTTAGATCAGATGGCAAATTGGATTTGGTGCTAGGTCTTTCCCTTTAGGTTTTACCCCAACAATGTTTTCATTAGTTTCGCTCACTCTCGAAATCAAGCATTTTACAGCAGGTTGGAGCAGCCTGTATCTCAGCACAGGAATAAGGTAGGGAAGAATTCTAAGGCTCATTTTGACTGCCTCCAGAAGTTAGATCAGATGGCAAATTGGATTTGGTGCTAGGTCTTTCCCTTTAGGTTTTACCCCAACAATGTTTTCATTAGTTTCGCTCACTCTCGAAATCAAGCATTTTACAGCAGGTTGGAGCAGCCTGTATCTCAGCACAGGAATAAGGTAGGGAAGAATTCTAAGGATCATTTTGACTGCCTCCAGAAGTTAGATCAGATGGCAAATTGGATTTGGTGCTAGGTCTTTCCCTTTAGGTTTTACCCCAACAATGTTTTCATTAGTTTCGCTCACTCTCGAAATCAAGCATTTTACAGCAGGTTGGAGCAGCCTGTATCTCAGCACAGGAATAAGGTAGGGAAGAATTCTAAGGATCATTTTGACTGCCTCCAGAAGTTAGATCAGATGGCAAATTGGATTTGGTGCTAGGTCTTTCCCTTTAGGTTTTACCCCAACAATGTTTTCATTAGTTTCGCTCACTCTCGAAATCAAGCATTTTACAGCAGGTTGGAGCAGCCTGTATCTCAGCACAGGAATAAGGTAGGGAAGAATTCTAAGGCTCATTTTGACTGCCTCCAGAAGTTAGATCAGATGGCAAATTGGATTTGGTGCTAGGTCTTTCCCTTTAGGTTTTACCCCAACAATGTTTTCATTAGTTTCGCTCACTCTCGAAATCAAGCATTTTACAGCAGGTTGGAGCAGCCTGTATCTCAGCACAGGAATAAGGTAGGGAAGAATTCTAAGGATCATTTTGACTGCCTCCAGAAGTTAGATCAGATGGCAAATTGGATTTGGTGCTAGGTCTTTCCCTTTAGGTTTTACCCCAACAATGTTTTCATTAGTTTCGCTCACTCTCGAAATCAAGCATTTTACAGCAGGTTGGAGCAGCCTGTATCTCAGCACAGGAATAAGGTAGGGAAGAATTCTAAGGCTCATTTTGACTGCCTCCAGAAGTTAGATCAGATGGCAAATTGGATTTGGTGCTAGGTCTTTCCCTTTAGGTTTTACCCCAACAATGTTTTCATTAGTTTCGCTCACTCTCGAAATCAAGCATTTTACAGCAGGTTGGAGCAGCCTGTATCTCAGCACAGGAATAAGGTAGGGAAGAATTCTAAGGCTCATTTTGACTGCCTCCCGAAGTTAGATCAGATGGCAAATTGGATTTGGTGCTAGGTCTTTCCCTTTAGGTTTTACCCCAACAATGTTTTCATTAGTTTCGCTCACTCTCGAAATCAAGCATTTTACAGCAGGTTGGAGCAGCCTGTATCTCAGCACAGGAATAAGGTAGGGAAGAATTCTAAGGCTCATTTTGACTGCCTCCAGAAGTTAGATCAGATGGCAAATTGGATTTGGTGCTAGGTCTTTCCCTTTAGGTTTTACCCCAACAATGTTTTCATTAGTTTCGCTCACTCTCGAAATCAAGCATTTTACAGCAGGTTGGAGCAGCCTGTATCTCAGCACAGGAATAAGGTAGGGAAGAATTCTAAGGATCATTTTGACTGCCTCCAGAAGTTAGATCAGATGGCAAATTGGATTTGGTGCTAGGTCTTTCCCTTTAGGTTTTACCCCAACAATGTTTTCATTAGTTTCGCTCACTCTCGAAATCAGGCATTTTACAGCAGGTTGGAGCAGACTGTATCTCAGCACAGGAATAAGGTAGGGAAGAATTCAAATGCTCATTTTGACTGCCTCCAGAAGTTAGATCAGATGGCAAATTGGATTTGGTGCTAGGTCTTTCCCTTTAGGTTTTACCCCAACAATGTTTTCATTAGTTTCGCTCACTCTCGAAATCAAGCATTTTACAGCAGGTTGGAGCAGCCTGTATCTCAGCACAGGAATAAGGTAGGGAAGAATTCTAAGGCTCATTTTGACTGCCTCCAGAAGTTAGATCAGATGGCAAATTGGATTTGGTGCTAGGTCTTTCCCTTTAGGTTTTACCCCAACAATGTTTTCATTAGTTTCGCTCACTCTCGAAATCAAGCATTTTACAGCAGGTTGGAGCAGCCTGTATCTCAGCACAGGAATAAGGTAGGGAAGAATTCAAAGGCTCATTTTGACTGCCTCCAGAAGTTAGATCAGATGGCAAATTGGATTTGGTGCTAGGTCTTTCCCTTTAGGTTTTACCCCAACAATGTTTTCATTAGTTTCGCTCACTCTCGAAATCAAGCATTTTACAGCAGGTTGGAGCAGCCTGTATCTCAGCACAAGAATAAGGTAGGGAAGAATTCTAAGGCTCATTTTGACTGCCTCCAGAAGTTAGATCAGATGGCAAATTGGATTTGGTGCTAGGTCTTTCCCTTTAGGTTTTACCCCAACAATGTTTTCATTAGTTTCGCTCACTCTCGAAATCAAGCATTTTACAGCAGGTTGGAGCAGCCTGTATCTCAGCACAGGAATAAGGTAGGGAAGAATTCTAAGGCTCATTTTGACTGCCTCCAGAAGTTAGATCAGATGGCAAATTGGATTTGGTGCTAGGTCTTTCCCTTTAGGTTTTACCCCAACAATGTTTTCATTAGTTTCGCTCACTCTCGAAATGAAGCATTTTACAGCAGGTTGGAGCAGCCTGTATCTCAGCACAGGAATAAGGTAGGGAAGAATTCTAAGGATCATTTTGACTGCCTCCAGAAGTTAGATCAGATGGCAAATTGGATTTGGTGCTAGGTCTTTCCCTTTAGGTTTTACCCCAACAATGTTTTCATTAGTTTCGCTCACTCTCGAAATCAAGCATTTTACAGCAGGTTGGAGCAGCCTGTATCTCAGCACAGGAATAAGGTAGGGAAGAATTCTAAGGATCATTTTGACTGCCTCCCGAAGTTAGATCAGATGGCAAATTGGATTTGGTGCTAGGTCTTTCCCTTTAGGTTTTACCCCAACAATGTTTTCATTAGTTTCGCTCACTCTCGAAATCAAGCATTTTACAGCAGGTTGGAGCAGCCTGTATCTCAGCACAGGAATAAGGTAGGGAAGAATTCAAATGCTCATTTTGACTGCCTCCAGAAGTTAGATCAGATGGCAAATTGGATTTGGTGCTAGGTCTTTCCCTTTAGGTTTTACCCCAACAATGTTTTCATTAGTTTCGCTCACTCTCGAAATCAAGCATTTTACAGCAGGTTGGAGCAGCCTGTATCTCAGCACAGGAATAAGGTAGGGAAGAATTCTAAGGATCATTTTGACTGCCTCCAGAAGTTAGATCAGATGGCAAATTGGATTTGGTGCTAGGTCTTTCCCTTTAGGTTTTACCCCAACAATGTTTTCATTAGTTTCGCTCACTCTCGAAATCAAGCATTTTACAGCAGGTTGGAGCAGCCTGTATCTCAGCACAGGAATAAGGTAGGGAAGAATTCTAAGGCTCATTTTGACTGCCTCCAGAAGTTAGATCAGATGGCAAATTGGATTTGGTGCTAGGTCTTTCCCTTTAGGTTTTACCCCAACAATGTTTTCATTAGTTTCGCTCACTCTCGAAATCAAGCATTTTACAGCAGGTTGGAGCAGCCTGTATCTCAGCACAGGAATAAGGTAGGGAAGAATTCTAAGGATCATTTTGACTGCCTCCAGAAGTTAGATCAGATGGCAAATTGGATTTGGTGCTAGGTCTTTCCCTTTAGGTTTTACCCCAACAATGTTTTCATTAGTTTCGCTCACTCTCGAAATCAAGCATTTTACAGCAGGTTGGAGCAGCCTGTATCTCAGCACAGGAATAAGGTAGGGAAGAATTCAAATGCTCATTTTGACTGCCTCCAGAAGTTAGATCAGATGGCAAATTGGATTTGGTGCTAGGTCTTTCCCTTTAGGTTTTACCCCAACAATGTTTTCATTAGTTTCGCTCACTCTCGAAATCAAGCATTTTACAGCAGGTTGGAGCAGCCTGTATCTCAGCACAGGAATAAGGTAGGGAAGAATTCTAAGGATCATTTTGACTGCCTCCAGAAGTTAGATCAGATGGCAAATTGGATCTGGTGCTAGGTCTTTCCCTTTAGGTTTTACCCCAACAATGTTTTCATTAGTTTCGCTCACTCTCGAAATCAAGCATTTTACAGCAGGTTGGAGCAGCCTGTATCTCAGCACAGGAATAAGGTAGGGAAGAATTCTAAGGCTCATTTTGACTGCCTCCAGAAGTTAGATCAGATGGCAAATTGGATTTGGTGCTAGGTCTTTCCCTTTAGGTTTTACCCCAACAATGTTTTCATTAGTTTCGCTCACTCTCGAAATCAAGCATTTTACAGCAGGTTGGAGCAGCCTGTATCTCAGCACAGGAATAAGGTAGGGAAGAATTCTAAGGATCATTTTGACTGCCTCCAGAAGTTAGATCAGATGGCAAATTGGATTTGGTGCTAGGTCTTTCCCTTTAGGTTTTACCCCAACAATGTTTTCATTAGTTTCGCTCACTCTCGAAATCAAGCATTTTACAGCAGGTTGGAGCAGCCTGTATCTCAGCACAGGAATAAGGTAGGGAAGAATTCAAATGCTCATTTTGACTGCCTCCAGAAGTTAGATCAGATGGCAAATTGGATTTGGTGCTAGGTCTTTCCCTTTAGGTTTTACCCCAACAATGTTTTCATTAGTTTCGCTCACTCTCGAAATCAAGCATTTTACAGCAGGTTGGAGCAGCCTGTATCTCAGCACAGGAATAAGGTAGGGAAGAATTCAAAGGCTCATTTTGACTGCCTCCAGAAGTTAGATCAGATGGCAAATTGGATTTGGTGCTAGGTCTTTCCCTTTAGGTTTTACCCCAACAATGTTTTCATTAGTTTCGCTCACTCTCGAAATCAAGCATTTTACAGCAGGTTGGAGCAGCCTGTATCTCAGCACAGGAATAAGGTAGGGAAGAATTCAAATGCTCATTTTGACTGCCTCCAGAAGTTAGATCAGATGGCAAATTGGATTTGGTGCTAGGTCTTTCCCTTTAGGTTTTACCCCAACAATGTTTTCATTAGTTTCGCTCACTCTCGAAATCAAGCATTTTACAGCAGGTTGGAGCAGCCTGTATCTCAGCACAGGAATAAGGTAGGGAAGAATTCTAAGGATCATTTTGACTGCCTCCAGAAGTTAGATCAGATGGCAAATTGGATTTGGTGCTAGGTCTTTCCCTTTAGGTTTTACCCAACAATGTTTTCATTAGTTTCGCTCACTCTCGAAATCAAGCATTTTACAGCAGGTTGGAGCAGCCTGTATCTCAGCACAGGAATAAGGTAGGGAAGAATTCAAATGCTCATTTTGACTGCCTCCAGAAGTTAGATCAGATGGCAAATTGGATTTGGTGCTAGGTCTTTCCCTTTAGGTTTTACCCCAACAATGTTTTCATTAGTTTCGCTCACTCTCGAAATCAAGCATTTTACAGCAGGTTGGAGCAGCCTGTATCTCAGCACAGGAATAAGGTAGGGAAGAATTCTAAGGCTCATTTTGACTGCCTCCAGAAGTTAGATCAGATGGCAAATTGGATTTGGTGCTAGGTCTTTCCCTTTAGGTTTTACCCCAACAATGTTTTCATTAGTTTCGCTCACTCTCGAAATCAAGCATTTTACAGCAGGTTGGAGCAGCCTGTATCTCAGCACAGGAATAAGGTAGGGAAGAATTCTAAGGCTCATTTTGACTGCCTCCAGAAGTTAGATCAGATGGCAAATTGGATTTGGTGCTAGGTCTTTCCCTTTAGGTTTTACCCCAACAATGTTTTCATTAGTTTCGCTCACTCTCGAAATCAAGCATTTTACAGCAGGTTGGAGCAGCCTGTATCTCAGCACAGGAATAAGGTAGGGAAGAATTCTAAGGCTCATTTTGACTGCCTCCAGAAGTTAGATCAGATGGCAAATTGGATTTGGTGCTAGGTCTTTCCCTTTAGGTTTTACCCCAACAATGTTTTCATTAGTTTCGCTCACTCTCGAAATCAAGCATTTTACAGCAGGTTGGAGCAGCCTGTATCTCAGCACAGGAATAAGGTAGGGAAGAATTCTAAGGATCATTTTGACTGCCTCCAGAAGTTAGATCAGATGGCAAATTGGATTTGGTGCTAGGTCTTTCCCTTTAGGTTTTACCCCAACAATGTTTTCATTAGTTTCGCTCACTCTCGAAATCAAGCATTTTACAGCAGGTTGGAGCAGCCTGTATCTCAGCACAGGAATAAGGTAGGGAAGAATTCAAATGCTCATTTTGACTGCCTCCAGAAGTTAGATCAGATGGCAAATTGGATTTGGTGCTAGGTCTTTCCCTTTAGGTTTTACCCCAACAATGTTTTCATTAGTTTCGCTCACTCTCGAAATCAAGCATTTTACAGCAGGTTGGAGCAGCCTGTATCTCAGCACAGGAATAAGGTAGGGAAGAATTCAAAGGCTCATTTTGACTGCCTCCAGAAGTTAGATCAGATGGCAAATTGGATTTGGTGCTAGGTCTTTCCCTTTAGGTTTTACCCCAACAATGTTTTCATTAGTTTCGCTCACTCTCGAAATCAAGCATTTTACAGCAGGTTGGAGCAGCCTGTATCTCAGCACAGGAATAAGGTAGGGAAGAATTCAAATGCTCATTTTGACTGCCTCCAGAAGTTAGATCAGATGGCAAATTGGATTTGGTGCTAGGTCTTTCCCTTTAGGTTTTACCCCAACAATGTTTTCATTAGTTTCGCTCACTCTCGAAATCAAGCATTTTACAGCAGGTTGGAGCAGCCTGTATCTCAGCACAGGAATAAGGTAGGGAAGAATTCTAAGGATCATTTTGACTGCCTCCAGAAGTTAGATCAGATGGCAAATTGGATTTGGTGCTAGGTCTTTCCCTTTAGGTTTTACCCAACAATGTTTTCATTAGTTTCGCTCACTCTCGAAATCAAGCATTTTACAGCAGGTTGGAGCAGCCTGTATCTCAGCACAGGAATAAGGTAGGGAAGAATTCAAATGCTCATTTTGACTGCCTCCAGAAGTTAGATCAGATGGCAAATTGGATTTGGTGCTAGGTCTTTCCCTTTAGGTTTTACCCCAACAATGTTTTCATTAGTTTCGCTCACTCTCGAAATCAAGCATTTTACAGCAGGTTGGAGCAGCCTGTATCTCAGCACAGGAATAAGGTAGGGAAGAATTCTAAGGCTCATTTTGACTGCCTCCAGAAGTTAGATCAGATGGCAAATTGGATTTGGTGCTAGGTCTTTCCCTTTAGGTTTTACCCCAACAATGTTTTCATTAGTTTCGCTCACTCTCGAAATCAAGCATTTTACAGCAGGTTGGAGCAGCCTGTATCTCAGCACAGGAATAAGGTAGGGAAGAATTCTAAGGCTCATTTTGACTGCCTCCAGAAGTTAGATCAGATGGCAAATTGGATTTGGTGCTAGGTCTTTCCCTTTAGGTTTTACCCCAACAATGTTTTCATTAGTTTCGCTCACTCTCGAAATCAAGCATTTTACAGCAGGTTGGAGCAGCCTGTATCTCAGCACAGGAATAAGGTAGGGAAGAATTCTAAGGCTCATTTTGACTGCCTCCAGAAGTTAGATCAGATGGCAAATTGGATTTGGTGCTAGGTCTTTCCCTTTAGGTTTTACCCCAACAATGTTTTCATTAGTTTCGCTCACTCTCGAAATCAAGCATTTTACAGCAGGTTGGAGCAGCCTGTATCTCAGCACAGGAATAAGGTAGGGAAGAATTCTAAGGATCATTTTGACTGCCTCCAGAAGTTAGATCAGATGGCAAATTGGATTTGGTGCTAGGTCTTTCCCTTTAGGTTTTACCCCAACAATGTTTTCATTAGTTTCGCTCACTCTCGAAATCAAGCATTTTACAGCAGGTTGGAGCAGCCTGTATCTCAGCACAGGAATAAGGTAGGGAAGAATTCAAATGCTCATTTTGACTGCCTCCAGAAGTTAGATCAGATGGCAAATTGGATTTGGTGCTAGGTCTTTCCCTTTAGGTTTTACCCCAACAATGTTTTCATTAGTTTCGCTCACTCTCGAAATCAAGCATTTTACAGCAGGTTGGAGCAGCCTGTATCTCAGCACAGGAATAAGGTAGGGAAGAATTCAAAGGCTCATTTTGACTGCCTCCAGAAGTTAGATCAGATGGCAAATTGGATTTGGTGCTAGGTCTTTCCCTTTAGGTTTTACCCCAACAATGTTTTCATTAGTTTCGCTCACTCTCGAAATCAAGCATTTTACAGCAGGTTGGAGCAGCCTGTATCTCAGCACAGGAATAAGGTAGGGAAGAATTCAAATGCTCATTTTGACTGCCTCCAGAAGTTAGATCAGATGGCAAATTGGATTTGGTGCTAGGTCTTTCCCTTTAGGTTTTACCCCAACAATGTTTTCATTAGTTTCGCTCACTCTCGAAATCAAGCATTTTACAGCAGGTTGGAGCAGCCTGTATCTCAGCACAGGAATAAGGTAGGGAAGAATTCTAAGGATCATTTTGACTGCCTCCAGAAGTTAGATCAGATGGCAAATTGGATTTGGTGCTAGGTCTTTCCCTTTAGGTTTTACCCAACAATGTTTTCATTAGTTTCGCTCACTCTCGAAATCAAGCATTTTACAGCAGGTTGGAGCAGCCTGTATCTCAGCACAGGAATAAGGTAGGGAAGAATTCAAATGCTCATTTTGACTGCCTCCAGAAGTTAGATCAGATGGCAAATTGGATTTGGTGCTAGGTCTTTCCCTTTAGGTTTTACCCCAACAATGTTTTCATTAGTTTCGCTCACTCTCGAAATCAAGCATTTTACAGCAGGTTGGAGCAGCCTGTATCTCAGCACAGGAATAAGGTAGGGAAGAATTCTAAGGCTCATTTTGACTGCCTCCAGAAGTTAGATCAGATGGCAAATTGGATTTGGTGCTAGGTCTTTCCCTTTAGGTTTTACCCCAACAATGTTTTCATTAGTTTCGCTCACTCTCGAAATCAAGCATTTTACAGCAGGTTGGAGCAGCCTGTATCTCAGCACAGGAATAAGGTAGGGAAGAATTCTAAGGCTCATTTTGACTGCCTCCAGAAGTTAGATCAGATGGCAAATTGGATTTGGTGCTAGGTCTTTCCCTTTAGGTTTTACCCCAACAATGTTTTCATTAGTTTCGCTCACTCTCGAAATCAAGCATTTTACAGCAGGTTGGAGCAGCCTGTATCTCAGCACAGGAATAAGGTAGGGAAGAATTCTAAGGCTCATTTTGACTGCCTCCAGAAGTTAGATCAGATGGCAAATTGGATTTGGTGCTAGGTCTTTCCCTTTAGGTTTTACCCCAACAATGTTTTCATTAGTTTCGCTCACTCTCGAAATCAAGCATTTTACAGCAGGTTGGAGCAGCCTGTATCTCAGCACAGGAATAAGGTAGGGAAGAATTCTAAGGATCATTTTGACTGCCTCCAGAAGTTAGATCAGATGGCAAATTGGATTTGGTGCTAGGTCTTTCCCTTTAGGTTTTACCCCAACAATGTTTTCATTAGTTTCGCTCACTCTCGAAATCAAGCATTTTACAGCAGGTTGGAGCAGCCTGTATCTCAGCACAGGAATAAGGTAGGGAAGAATTCAAATGCTCATTTTGACTGCCTCCAGAAGTTAGATCAGATGGCAAATTGGATTTGGTGCTAGGTCTTTCCCTTTAGGTTTTACCCCAACAATGTTTTCATTAGTTTCGCTCACTCTCGAAATCAAGCATTTTACAGCAGGTTGGAGCAGCCTGTATCTCAGCACAGGAATAAGGTAGGGAAGAATTCTAAGGATCATTTTGACTGCCTCCAGAAGTTAGATCAGATGGCAAATTGGATCTGGTGCTAGGTCTTTCCCTTTAGGTTTTACCCCAACAATGTTTTCATTAGTTTCGCTCACTCTCGAAATCAAGCATTTTACAGCAGGTTGGAGCAGCCTGTATCTCAGCACAGGAATAAGGTAGGGAAGAATTCTAAGGCTCATTTTGACTGCCTCCAGAAGTTAGATCAGATGGCAAATTGGATTTGGTGCTAGGTCTTTCCCTTTAGGTTTTACCCCAACAATGTTTTCATTAGTTTCGCTCACTCTCGAAATCAAGCATTTTACAGCAGGTTGGAGCAGCCTGTATCTCAGCACAGGAATAAGGTAGGGAAGAATTCTAAGGATCATTTTGACTGCCTCCAGAAGTTAGATCAGATGGCAAATTGGATTTGGTGCTAGGTCTTTCCCTTTAGGTTTTACCCCAACAATGTTTTCATTAGTTTCGCTCACTCTCGAAATCAAGCATTTTACAGCAGGTTGGAGCAGCCTGTATCTCAGCACAGGAATAAGGTAGGGAAGAATTCTAAGGCTCATTTTGACTGCCTCCAGAAGTTAGATCAGATGGCAAATTGGATTTGGTGCTAGGTCTTTCCCTTTAGGTTTTACCCCAACAATGTTTTCATTAGTTTCGCTCACTCTCGAAATCAAGCATTTTACAGCAGGTTGGAGCAGCCTGTATCTCAGCACAGGAATAAGGTAGGGAAGAATTCAAAGGCTCATTTTGACTGCCTCCAGAAGTTAGATCAGATGGCAAATTGGATTTGGTGCTAGGTCTTTCCCTTTAGGTTTTACCCCAACAATGTTTTCATTAGTTTCGCTCACTCTCGAAATCAAGCATTTTACAGCAGGTTGGAGCAGCCTGTATCTCAGCACAGGAATAAGGTAGGGAAGAATTCAAATGCTCATTTTGACTGCCTCCAGAAGTTAGATCAGATGGCAAATTGGATTTGGTGCTAGGTCTTTCCCTTTAGGTTTTACCCCAACAATGTTTTCATTAGTTTCGCTCACTCTCGAAATCAAGCATTTTACAGCAGGTTGGAGCAGCCTGTATCTCAGCACAGGAATAAGGTAGGGAAGAATTCAAAGGCTCATTTTGACTGCCTCCAGAAGTTAGATCAGATGGCAAATTGGATTTGGTGCTAGGTCTTTCCCTTTAGGTTTTACCCCAACAATGTTTTCATTAGTTTCGCTCACTCTCGAAATCAAGCATTTTACAGCAGGTTGGAGCAGCCTGTATCTCAGCACAGGAATAAGGTAGGGAAGAATTCTAAGGATCATTTTGACTGCCTCCAGAAGTTAGATCAGATGGCAAATTGGATTTGGTGCTAGGTCTTTCCCTTTAGGTTTTACCCAACAATGTTTTCATTAGTTTCGCTCACTCTCGAAATCAAGCATTTTACAGCAGGTTGGAGCAGCCTGTATCTCAGCACAGGAATAAGGTAGGGAAGAATTCAAATGCTCATTTTGACTGCCTCCAGAAGTTAGATCAGATGGCAAATTGGATTTGGTGCTAGGTCTTTCCCTTTAGGTTTTACCCCAACAATGTTTTCATTAGTTTCGCTCACTCTCGAAATCAAGCATTTTACAGCAGGTTGGAGCAGCCTGTATCTCAGCACAGGAATAAGGTAGGGAAGAATTCTAAGGCTCATTTTGACTGCCTCCAGAAGTTAGATCAGATGGCAAATTGGATTTGGTGCTAGGTCTTTCCCTTTAGGTTTTACCCCAACAATGTTTTCATTAGTTTCGCTCACTCTCGAAATCAAGCATTTTACAGCAGGTTGGAGCAGCCTGTATCTCAGCACAGGAATAAGGTAGGGAAGAATTCTAAGGCTCATTTTGACTGCCTCCAGAAGTTAGATCAGATGGCAAATTGGATTTGGTGCTAGGTCTTTCCCTTTAGGTTTTACCCCAACAATGTTTTCATTAGTTTCGCTCACTCTCGAAATCAAGCATTTTACAGCAGGTTGGAGCAGCCTGTATCTCAGCACAGGAATAAGGTAGGGAAGAATTCTAAGGCTCATTTTGACTGCCTCCAGAAGTTAGATCAGATGGCAAATTGGATTTGGTGCTAGGTCTTTCCCTTTAGGTTTTACCCCAACAATGTTTTCATTAGTTTCGCTCACTCTCGAAATCAAGCATTTTACAGCAGGTTGGAGCAGCCTGTATCTCAGCACAGGAATAAGGTAGGGAAGAATTCTAAGGATCATTTTGACTGCCTCCAGAAGTTAGATCAGATGGCAAATTGGATTTGGTGCTAGGTCTTTCCCTTTAGGTTTTACCCCAACAATGTTTTCATTAGTTTCGCTCACTCTCGAAATCAAGCATTTTACAGCAGGTTGGAGCAGCCTGTATCTCAGCACAGGAATAAGGTAGGGAAGAATTCTAAGGATCATTTTGACTGCCTCCAGAAGTTAGATCAGATGGCAAATTGGATTTGGTGCTAGGTCTTTCCCTTTAGGTTTTACCCCAACAATGTTTTCATTAGTTTCGCTCACTCTCGAAATCAAGCATTTTACAGCAGGTTGGAGCAGCCTGTATCTCAGCACAGGAATAAGGTAGGGAAGAATTCTAAGGATCATTTTGACTGCCTCCAGAAGTTAGATCAGATGGCAAATTGGATTTGGTGCTAGGTCTTTCCCTTTAGGTTTTACCCCAACAATGTTTTCATTAGTTTCGCTCACTCTCGAAATCAAGCATTTTACAGCAGGTTGGAGCAGCCTGTATCTCAGCACAGGAATAAGGTAGGGAAGAATTCTAAGGATCATTTTGACTGCCTCCAGAAGTTAGATCAGATGGCAAATTGGATTTGGTGCTAGGTCTTTCCCTTTAGGTTTTACCCCAACAATGTTTTCATTAGTTTCGCTCACTCTCGAAATCAAGCATTTTACAGCAGGTTGGAGCAGCCTGTATCTCAGCACAGGAATAAGGTAGGGAAGAATTCTAAGGATCATTTTGACTGCCTCCAGAAGTTAGATCAGATGGCAAATTGGATTTGGTGCTAGGTCTTTCCCTTTAGGTTTTACCCCAACAATGTTTTCATTAGTTTCACTCACTCTCGAAATCAAGCATTTTACAGCAGGTTGGAGCAGCCTGTATCTCAGCACAGGAATAAGGTAGGGAAGAATTCTAAGGATCATTTTGACTGCCTCCAGAAGTTAGATCAGATGGCAAATTGGATTTGGTGCTAGGTCTTTCCCTTTAGGTTTTACCCCAACAATGTTTTCATTAGTTTCGCTCACTCTCGAAATCAAGCATTTTACAGCAGGTTGGAGCAGCCTGTATCTCAGCACAGGAATAAGGTAGGGAAGAATTCAAATGCTCATTTTGACTGCCTCCAGAAGTTAGATCAGATGGCAAATTGGATTTGGTGCTAGGTCTTTCCCTTTAGGTTTTACCCCAACAATGTTTTCATTAGTTTCGCTCACTCTCGAAATCAAGCATTTTACAGCAGGTTGGAGCAGCCTGTATCTCAGCACAGGAATAAGGTAGGGAAGAATTCTAAGGATCATTTTGACTGCCTCCAGAAGTTAGATCAGATGGCAAATTGGATTTGGTGCTAGATCTTTCCCTTTAGGTTTTACCCCAACAATGTTTTCATTAGTTTCGCTCACTCTCGAAATCAAGCATTTTACAGCAGGTTGGAGCAGCCTGTATCTCAGCACAAGAATAAGGTAGGGAAGAATTCTAAGGATCATTTTGACTGCCTCCAGAAGTTAGATCAGATGGCAAATTGGATTTGGTGCTAGGTCTTTCCCTTTAGGTTTTACCCCAACAATGTTTTCATTAGTTTCGCTCACTCTCGAAATCAAGCATTTTACAGCAGGTTGGAGCAGCCTGTATCTCAGCACAGGAATAAGGTAGGGAAGAATTCTAAGGATCATTTTGACTGCCTCCAGAAGTTAGATCAGATGGCAAATTGGATTTGGTGCTAGGTCTTTCCCTTTAGGTTTTACCCCAACAATGTTTTCATTAGTTTCGCTCACTCTCGAAATCAAGCATTTTACAGCAGGTTGGAGCAGCCTGTATCTCAGCACAGGAATAAGGTAGGGAAGAATTCTAAGGATCATTTTGACTGCCTCCAGAAGTTAGATCAGATGGCAAATTGGATTTGGTGCTAGGTCTTTCCCTTTAGGTTTTACCCCAACAATGTTTTCATTAGTTTCGCTCACTCTCGAAATCAAGCATTTTACAGCAGGTTGGAGCAGCCTGTATCTCAGCACAGGAATAAGGTAGGGAAGAATTCTAAGGATCATTTTGACTGCCTCCAGAAGTTAGATCAGATGGCAAATTGGATTTGGTGCTAGGTCTTTCCCTTTAGGTTTTACCCCAACAATGTTTTCATTAGTTTCGCTCACTCTCGAAATCAAGCATTTTACAGCAGGTTGGAGCAGCCTGTATCTCAGCACAGGAATAAGGTAGGGAAGAATTCTAAGGATCATTTTGACTGCCTCCAGAAGTTAGATCAGATGGCAAATTGGATTTGGTGCTAGGTCTTTCCCTTTAGGTTTTACCCCAACAATGTTTTCATTAGTTTCGCTCACTCTCGAAATCAAGCATTTTACAGCAGGTTGGAGCAGCCTGTATCTCAGCACAGGAATAAGGTAGGGAAGAATTCTAAGGATCATTTTGACTGCCTCCAGAAGTTAGATCAGATGGCAAATTGGATTTGGTGCTAGGTCTTTCCCTTTAGGTTTTACCCCAACAATGTTTTCATTAGTTTCACTCACTCTCGAAATCAAGCATTTTACAGCAGGTTGGAGCAGCCTGTATCTCAGCACAGGAATAAGGTAGGGAAGAATTCTAAGGATCATTTTGACTGCCTCCAGAAGTTAGATCAGATGGCAAATTGGATTTGGTGCTAGGTCTTTCCCTTTAGGTTTTACCCCAACAATGTTTTCATTAGTTTCGCTCACTCTCGAAATCAAGCATTTTACAGCAGGTTGGAGCAGCCTGTATCTCAGCACAGGAATAAGGTAGGGAAGAATTCAAATGCTCATTTTGACTGCCTCCAGAAGTTAGATCAGATGGCAAATTGGATTTGGTGCTAGGTCTTTCCCTTTAGGTTTTACCCCAACAATGTTTTCATTAGTTTCGCTCACTCTCGAAATCAAGCATTTTACAGCAGGTTGGAGCAGCTGTATCTCAGCACAGGAATAAGGTAGGGAAGAATTCTAAGGATCATTTTGACTGCCTCCAGAAGTTAGATCAGATGGCAAATTGGATTTGGTGCTAGATCTTTCCCTTTAGGTTTTACCCCAACAATGTTTTCATTAGTTTCGCTCACTCTCGAAATCAAGCATTTTACAGCAGGTTGGAGCAGCCTGTATCTCAGCACAAGAATAAGGTAGGGAAGAATTCTAAGGATCATTTTGACTGCCTCCAGAAGTTAGATCAGATGGCAAATTGGATTTGGTGCTAGGTCTTTCCCTTTAGGTTTTACCCCAACAATGTTTTCATTAGTTTCGCTCACTCTCGAAATCAAGCATTTTACAGCAGGTTGGAGCAGCCTGTATCTCAGCACAGGAATAAGGTAGGGAAGAATTCTAAGGATCATTTTGACTGCCTCCAGAAGTTAGATCAGATGGCAAATTGGATTTGGTGCTAGGTCTTTCCCTTTAGGTTTTACCCCAACAATGTTTTCATTAGTTTCGCTCACTCTCGAAATCAAGCATTTTACAGCAGGTTGGAGCAGCCTGTATCTCAGCACAGGAATAAGGTAGGGAAGAATTCTAAGGATCATTTTGACTGCCTCCAGAAGTTAGATCAGATGGCAAATTGGATTTGGTGCTAGGTCTTTCCCTTTAGGTTTTACCCCAACAATGTTTTCATTAGTTTCGCTCACTCTCGAAATCAAGCATTTTACAGCAGGTTGGAGCAGCCTGTATCTCAGCACAGGAATAAGGTAGGGAAGAATTCTAAGGATCATTTTGACTGCCTCCAGAAGTTAGATCAGATGGCAAATTGGATTTGGTGCTAGGTCTTTCCCTTTAGGTTTTACCCCAACAATGTTTTCATTAGTTTCACTCACTCTCGAAATCAAGCATTTTACAGCAGGTTGGAGCAGCCTGTATCTCAGCACAGGAATAAGGTAGGGAAGAATTCTAAGGATCATTTTGACTGCCTCCAGAAGTTAGATCAGATGGCAAATTGGATTTGGTGCTAGGTCTTTCCCTTTAGGTTTTACCCCAACAATGTTTTCATTAGTTTCGCTCACTCTCGAAATCAAGCATTTTACAGCAGGTTGGAGCAGCCTGTATCTCAGCACAGGAATAAGGTAGGGAAGAATTCAAATGCTCATTTTGACTGCCTCCAGAAGTTAGATCAGATGGCAAATTGGATTTGGTGCTAGGTCTTTCCCTTTAGGTTTTACCCCAACAATGTTTTCATTAGTTTCGCTCACTCTCGAAATCAAGCATTTTACAGCAGGTTGGAGCAGCCTGTATCTCAGCACAGGAATAAGGTAGGGAAGAATTCTAAGGCTCATTTTGACTGCCTCCAGAAGTTAGATCAGATGGCAAATTGGATTTGGTGCTAGGTCTTTCCCTTTAGGTTTTACCCCAACAATGTTTTCATTAGTTTCGCTCACTCTCGAAATCAAGCATTTTACAGCAGGTTGGAGCAGCCTGTATCTCAGCACAGGAATAAGGTAGGGAAGAATTCAAATGCTCATTTTGACTGCCTCCAGAAGTTAGATCAGATGGCAAATTGGATTTGGTGCTAGGTCTTTCCCTTTAGGTTTTACCCCAACAATGTTTTCATTAGTTTCGCTCACTCTCGAAATCAAGCATTTTACAGCAGGTTGGAGCAGCCTGTATCTCAGCACAGGAATAAGGTAGGGAAGAATTCTAAGGCTCATTTTGACTGCCTCCAGAAGTTAGATCAGATGGCAAATTGGATTTGGTGCTAGGTCTTTCCCTTTAGGTTTTACCCCAACAATGTTTTCATTAGTTTCGCTCACTCTCGAAATCAAGCATTTTACAGCAGGTTGGAGCAGCCTGTATCTCAGCACAGGAATAAGGTAGGGAAGAATTCTAAGGATCATTTTGACTGCCTCCAGAAGTTAGATCAGATGGCAAATTGGATTTGGTGCTAGGTCTTTCCCTTTAGGTTTTACCCCAACAATGTTTTCATTAGTTTCGCTCACTCTCGAAATCAAGCATTTTACAGCAGGTTGGAGCAGCGTGTATCTCAGCACAGGAATAAGGTAGGGAAGAATTCAAATGCTCATTTTGACTGCCTCCAGAAGTTAGATCAGATGGCAAATTGGATTTGGTGCTAGGTCTTTCCCTTTAGGTTTTACCCCAACAATGTTTTCATTAGTTTCGCTCACTCTCGAAATCAAGCATTTTACAGCAGGTTGGAGCAGCCTGTATCTCAGCACAAGAATAAGGTAGGGAAGAATTCTAAGGCTCATTTTGACTGCCTCCAGAAGTTAGATCAGATGGCAAATTGGATTTGGTGCTAGGTCTTTCCCTTTAGGTTTTACCCCAACAATGTTTTCATTAGTTTCGCTCCCTCTCGAAATCAAGCATTTTACAGCAGGTTGGAGCAGCCTGTATCTCAGCACAGGAATAAGGTAGGGAAGAATTCTAAGGCTCATTTTGACTGCCTCCAGAAGTTAGATCAGATGGCAAATTGGATTTGGTGCTAGGTCTTTCCCTTTAGGTTTTACCCCAACAATGTTTTCATTAGTTTCGCTCACTCTCGAAATCAAGCATTTTACAGCAGGTTGGAGCAGCCTGTATCTCAGCACAGGAATAAGGTAGGGAAGAATTCTAAGGCTCATTTTGACTGCCTCCAGAAGTTAGATCAGATGGCAAATTGGATTTGGTGCTAGGTCTTTCCCTTTAGGTTTTACCCCAACAATGTTTTCATTAGTTTCGCTCACTCTCGAAATCAAGCATTTTACAGCAGGTTGGAGCAGCCTGTATCTCAGCACAGGAATAAGGTAGGGAAGAATTCTAAGGCTCATTTTGACTGCCTCCAGAAGTTAGATCAGATGGCAAATTGGATTTGGTGCTAGGTCTTTCCCTTTAGGTTTTACCCCAACAATGTTTTCATTAGTTTCGCTCACTCTCGAAATCAAGCATTTTACAGCAGGTTGGAGCAGCCTGTATCTCAGCACAGGAATAAGGTAGGGAAGAATTCTAAGGATCATTTTGACTGCCTCCAGAAGTTAGATCAGATGGCAAATTGGATTTGGTGCTAGGTCTTTCCCTTTAGGTTTTACCCCAACAATGTTTTCATTAGTTTCGCTCACTCTCGAAATCAAGCATTTTACAGCAGGTTGGAGCAGCCTGTATCTCAGCACAGGAATAAGGTAGGGAAGAATTCTAAGGATCATTTTGACTGCCTCCAGAAGTTAGATCAGATGGCAAATTGGATTTGGTGCTAGGTCTTTCCCTTTAGGTTTTACCCCAACAATGTTTTCATTAGTTTCGCTCACTCTCGAAATCAAGCATTTTACAGCAGGTTGGAGCAGCCTGTATCTCAGCACAGGAATAAGGTAGGGAAGAATTCTAAGGCTGATTTTGACTGCCTCCAGAAGTTAGATCAGATGGCAAATTGGATTTGGTGCTAGGTCTTTCCCTTTAGGTTTTACCCCAACAATGTTTTCATTAGTTTCGCTCACTCTCGAAATCAAGCATTTTACAGCAGGTTGGAGCAGCCTGTATCTCAGCACAGGAATAAGGTAGGGAAGAATTCTAAGGCTGATTTTGACTGCCTCCAGAAGTTAGATCAGATGGCAAATTGGATTTGGTGCTAGGTCTTTCCCTTTAGGTTTTACCCCAACAATGTTTTCATTAGTTTCGCTCACTCTCGAAATCAAGCATTTTACAGCAGGTTGGAGCAGCCTGTATCTCAGCACAGGAATAAGGTAGGGAAGAATTCTAAGGCTCATTTTGACTGCCTCCAGAAGTTAGATCAGATGGCAAATTGGATTTGGTGCTAGGTCTTTCCCTTTAGGTTTTACCCCAACAATGTTTTCATTAGTTTCGCTCACTCTCGAAATCAAGCATTTTACAGCAGGTTGGAGCAGCCTGTATCTCAGCACAGGAATAAGGTAGGGAAGAATTCTAAGGATCATTTTGACTGCCTCCAGAAGTTAGATCAGATGGCAAATTGGATTTGGTGCTAGGTCTTTCCCTTTAGGTTTTACCCCAACAATGTTT